>NC_134356.1:460875784-461175784 GCF_048569485.1 Anomaloglossus baeobatrachus
CTGGTGGCCGGTCACCACCATGCCATGCACGCCTGATTTTGGTTTGCTATGTATTCCTCCTGTTGGTAGCTGTTCAGATTCAGTTACCTCACCCCTTTCCACAGGCAATGCTAATTAAGCACCATCTTGGATCTGGTCCGCCTTTATCAATGGTTGCTGTTTGGCACTGGGAGGATCAGTTCTGATATAGTCCTGGTATGGTGCAGAGCTTGCTCCACATGCTGGGACCTGGGCTGGTCTCTATCCACAAGTGCCTTTTTTGCAACATAGAAGCGGTTATATACAGGTTACAGGTATGTGTGCTCTATTATGGTTCTGCTTTTAACTTTATCTAGGAGGCCGCATGGCACATGAAATACAGAATGTAGAGTAGGACCCCCCTATTGAGATTTGCCGTGACGTTGGCAGGGGTGGCTCAAAAAATTGATCAATTATTTGCTAAAAATCTCATTTTTTTTTATTGTAGTACAGTTGGAATAAATCTGTGAATTTTCACTTTTTATATGATGCATGCCAATTTCAGATCGTGCTGGCTCCCCTCTCTATATGGGTATATAGGTTGTATGAATAGTTCATTTAGCCATTATGCTGCTACCTCTGCTGTCGCACACTGCCACGCTTGTTCAGTAAATGGTGCTGACAGCAAAGGATTCAGTAGTAACATAATTATTAGTTGATGCTCTTCCCACTCTGCATATAGTAATGGACACCTGTACAATAATTATTAGTTGATGCTCTTCCCACTCTGCATATAGTAATGGACACCTCTTGTAGAGAAGTGTTTTTTCTTCTCTTACTGGTTGTGGGTACTATCTGATCTCGAATATTGTAAATTTACAGGTTAATGAAGGTCCTTCTGACTTGCCAATTGTTGGGGTTAGTCAGCAAAACTAATGACATGATAGATTTGCAGCCAATATTGAATCACTATGTTCTAGTTAAAGGGAACATGTCAGGGACAATATGCACCCGGAACCATGAGCAGATCTGGGTGCATATTGCTAATCCCTGCCTAACCATCCCTGTATACACTAGTATAGATAAAGAGATTTTTAGAAAAAGTATGTCTAAAGATCTTTTAGCTTGTCTACGTGTCTCTTGCCAGCTTTTGAATTACATATAGCGCCTTCAAAAAGTATTCATACCCTGTGAATTTTTTCAAATGTTTTCACATTACACCTATAAACTTACCATATTTTATGTTTTATAAGATGCACCGGATTATAAGACGCACCCCAAATTTAGAGATAAAAAAAGGTAAAAAAATAAAAATGGGGTCTGTCTTATACTCCGGTGTTGTCTTACTGAAGGGGGCGGCAGTGGTGGTGGAGTGGGGTTACAGGAGGCATAGGCTGTGCTAGCAGCGGTGGCGGGTCCGTGGTGGTGGCAGCGGGTCAGTGGTGTCAGTGGTGGGTCAGTGACAGTGGCAGCTGCAGGTCAGTGGTGGCAGCAGTGGGTTAGTGACAGTGGCAGCGCGGGTCAGTGACAGCGCGGGTCAGTGACAGCGGCAGCGGTGGCTCAGTGGTGGAGCAGGCCGGTGTGGTGAATGTTCCAGTCTGTCCACAGTCCTGGTTCACATAATGGCACCCGGTACTCCACGTAGGCAGATTGTGCTCTCACCCAAGAGCTTCATCTGTGCACGCACTGACTCCCGACGCTATCATTTGAAACCGGGACTGCGGACAAACTGGGATACTCACTGCACTGCTACCGCAGTCCGCACAGCCACCTGCCCACCCACACAGACTGGCAGCCAGCTGGCAACCCACCTGCACAGAGAGGTAGCTGGGATAGAGAGGCAGTCGGGCACCAGCGCCCGCACACAGCGACATGTACCTAGTCGCCCACAAGCACCGAGAACTATTCAATCCAAAAATGGAAGGTGTATAGCAAAACTACAAACTTACGAACAGAGATGAGCAAACCTCAAGAGGCTCGAGTTCTGTTCGGTTCGTCAAACGGAGGCCGCGTTCGAGTTCGGTTCTGTGAGCCGTTCGACGAACCTCTCGAACTCCATTGAAACCAATGGGAGGCAATCACAAACATATAAAAACACATTATAAATGTACACATATAGTTAATAAACATTGCCATAAGACTTACCTGTCCAAACGATGCGTCCTGCACTCTGTCTCCCGCCGCTTTTCCTTCCGATAATCGCTGCGTCCTCCCGGTAACCAGCACCAGCATAGGACCTATCGTGACATCAAAATATCCATGTGACCAGTCACGTGTCTATTATCTCATTGGCTACAGACTAGTCACATGGCTTTGACGTCATGTTAGGACCTGTCAGTACATCTCTCCAGTACGCGTTGATCATTTGTGTATCTCTGTGTACCGGTGACAAGCTCTGGACACGGTCAACTCCCCGTTCTGCTTCCCCGTTCCGTTATTCACCGGCTGCCACAGCCGGTCAATAACGTAGATCACCGTTGCTATAGCAACGCGCCTGTCAGCGGTGATGTCACCGCTTACAGCCAGCAGCACTGATCACTCACGGAGTGAAAAGCCTGCACGGGGAAAAGAAGCGTCTTCCTCCCATGCAGCGCTGCATGGGTTGAAGGAGAAAGAAGACAAAAGACCATGGATCGTGGAGGGATAAGAGGGAATAATAAACATGGAGTCTCTAAGTGTGTTTGTGTATTTATTTCTATTAAAGTATTTTTTCTCTGTGTGGTGTCTTTTTTTTAACCCTTTATTGGAGATTCTTAAAGGCTGGGTCAAACTTGCCTGACATTAGGAATCTCTGACTTAATACTAGCTAGTAAAACAAAGCTAGTATTAACTCATAATTACCCAGCGAGCCACTGGCATCAGGGCAGCTGAAAGAGTTGGATACAGCGCCAGATGATGGCGCTTCTATGAAAGCGCCATTTTCTGGGGCAGCTGCGGATTGCAATTCGTAGCAGAGGAGCCCAAAAAGCTCAGGCTAACCTGTGCTGCGGATTCCAATCCCCAACTGCCTAGTTGTACCTGGCTGTACACAAAAATGGGGCGAAGCCCATGTCATTTGTTTTTTAATTATTTCATGAAATTCGTGAAATAATTAAAAAAATGGGCTTCCCTATTTTTTTAGCTCCCAGCTGGGTACAAAGAGGCAGCTGGGGGTTGGGGGCAGCCTGTAGGTGCCTGCTGTACCTGGCTAGCATACAAAAATATGGTGAAGCCCACGTAATTTTTTTGGTGGGCAAAAAACTCCTGCATACAGTCCTGGATGGAGTATGCTGAGCCTTGTAGTTCTGCAGCTGCTGTCTGCTCTCCTGCATATACTAGTAAATGGAGTATGCTGAACCTTGCTATTCGGCAGCTGCTGTCTGCTCTCCTCCATACAGACAGACAGCAGCTGCAGAACTACAAGGCTCAGCATACGCCATCCAAGACTGTATGCAGGAGTTTTTTGCCCCCCCCCAAAAAATTATGTGGGCTTCGCCAGGTACAGCAGGCAACTACGGGCTGCCCCCAACCCCCAGCTGCCTAATTGTACCCGGCGGGCATCCAAAAATATAGGGAGGCCCTTTTTTATTAATTATTTTATGAATTTCATGAAATAATTTAAAAAAAAAATGACATGGGCTTTGCCCAATTTTTGTGTCCAGCCAGGTACAACTAGGCAGCTAGGGATTGGAATCCGCAGGTCAGGGTGCCCAAGCTTTATGGGCACCCATGCTGCAAATTGCAGTTTGCAGCCGCCCCAGAAAATGGCGCTTTTATAGAAGCGCCATCTTCTGGCGCTGTATCCAACTCTTCCAGCTGCCCTGAAGTCGGGTGGCTCGCTGGGTAATTATGGGGTTAGGGCTAGCTGTATATTATCAACTGGCCCTAAGCCCGAAATTCATGGTGTCACGCCAATATTAGACATGGCCACCATGAATTTCTAGTACCGATAAAAAGAACCACAACACACAGAAAAAATATTTTTATTATAAATAAAACACAACATAATTAGTGACTCCATCTTTATTGAAATAAAGAAGCCCCCTCCGCAGTAATCCTGGGTCAAGGGTCCCGCGCCGTCCAATCCGGATCCAATATCATCTGATCGGTTTGCTGGAGGGCAAAGCGATCAGATGATGTGTCAGGTTCAAGGGCCTGAATCACATACCACAGCAGCTGATTATATAAACGACTTTTATACAATCAGCTGATGCATCAGTGCAAAAACAAAAAACAAACTACACACTTCAGTGCAGACTCCTGTCCGACAGCATCAGCTGATAGTTTAGCCAGCCAGGTGATAAAAAGCAGGCCTCACCGCTCGACTTATAGTGTCAGCTGATTCCGTCAGGTGACCGCATCAGCTGATCATAACCAGGGCTGAGAAAGAGAGAGAGAAAGAAGAGAGAGAAAGAGAGAGAGAGAGAAAGAAGAGAGAGAGAAAGAAGAGAGAGTAAAAGAGAGATAGATGAGAAAGAGAAGGAAGAGAGAGAGAAAGAGGGAAAGAAGAAAGAGAGAGGAGAAAGAAAGGAGAGAAAGGAGAGAAAGAAAGGAGAGAGAATGGAGAGAAAGAAAGGGGAGAGAGAAAGGAGAGAGAGAGAGAGAAAGGAGAGAAAGAAAGGAGAGAGAAAGGAGAGAGAGGAAGGAGAGAAAGAGAGAAAGCAGAGAGAGAGAAAAAGAGAGAAAGAAGAGAGAGGAGAAAGAAGAGAGAGAAGGAAGCGAGCAAGAGAAAGAAAGAAGAGAGAGAGAAAAAGAGAGAAAGAAGAAAGAGAGAGAAGAGAGAGAGGAGAAAGAAAGGAGAGAGAGAAAGGAGAGAAAGAAAGGATAGAGAGAGAAAGGAGAGAGAGAGAGAGAGAGAGAAAGGAGAGAGAGAAAGGAGAGAGAGAAAGGAGAGAGAGAAAGAAAGGAGAGAGAGAGAAAGGAGAGAGAGAAAGGAGAGAGAGAGAGAGAAAGGAGAGAAAGAAAGGAGAGAGAAAGGAGAGAGAAGAAGGAGAGAAAGAGAGAAAGAAGAGAGAGTGAGAAAAAGAGAGAAAGAAGAGAAAGAGGAGAAAGAAGAGAGAAGGAAGAGAGAGAGAAAAAGAGAGAAAGAAGAGAGAGAGAGAGAGAGAGAAAAAGAGAGAAAGAAGAGAAAGAGGAGAAAGAAGAGAGAGAAGGACGAGAGAGAAAGGAGAGAGAGAAAGTAGAGAGAGAAAGGAGAGAGAGAAAGGAGAGAGAGAAAGGAGAGAAAGAAACTCCAACTGTCGAACTTTTAGCAAAAAGCTCGAGTTTGAGTTCGATCTCGAGCACCCCTTAAAATCACTCGAACATGAAATTGGCGAACCTCACTCATCTCTACTTACGAAGACATGGCCGTCCACCTAAACTGACATCTTAAGCAAAAAAAAACACTAGTTAGAGAGGCAAGCAAGAGGCCATAGTCTCTCTGGAGGATCTGCAGAAATTGACAGTTCAGGTGATAGAATGAGTCCGCTGGACAATTTAGTCATATACGCCATAAATCTGGCTTTTATGGAAGGGTGACAAGGAAAAAGCCATTTTTGAAAGCAAATCATAAGAAGTATCATTTGTATTTTGCAAATAGTCACAGCTAGTATGTGGGGAAAAGGTGCTCTGGTCAGATTAGATCAAAGTAGAGTTTTAGCTAAATGCAAAACTCAATGTATAGTTGAAAACAAACACTGCACATCACACTGAAAACATCATCCCCATCATCAAACATTGTTGTTGCAGCATCATTCAGTTGGGCATACTTTTCTTCAGCAGGGAAAGAGAAGCTGATCATAGTTGGTCGAAGATGGAAGAATCTAAATACAGCGTAATCCTGGAGGAAAACCTAATAGAGACTTGAGTTGAGACTTGAGCATAGGTTCACCTTCTAGCAGTAGAACAACCCTAAGCATACTGCCACAATGGAATTTTTTAGGTCCATATGTTAAAATTGAAGGTTGTCTGTTCTACAACAAAAATATAATACCACTAGAAATAGTAAATAAAACGTGCTGGGACATTTTAAACCCAAAGGGATATTGTACAGTTACACCTGAATCCAAAATTTCCCTATAAAATTTAATTAGTTAATATATAATTTATGTGTAACATGATTATAACCAGTAGTGAAGGGAAAATAAAGGGAATTTTGTCCTCTACGTTCCGACACTATCCCATTTGACAATTCTGATTTTTTAAAATTCTGTTTTTCCCCAATTTTCCTTAAGGATGCAAGCAAACTATTGTGGGGAGGGGGTTCAAGCCTAGAGACAATCTTCTCACAAAAAGGGATTGTTTCAAAAGGTTCTTTTCCATTCAGATACAGTATAGCAATTGGGAGTTCCTACGAAGCACTTTTATTCATGGCTTCCAGACGAGCAAATAAGTAAAGACTGAATATTGGACTGAGCAATATTAAAGAAATGCTGTAATGGCGTTAAATAATTAAAGGGTTTGTCCAGTCTAAAATGATAAGTCCGCAGTCACTCTATGGGACTGTAAAATTATGCATCCTCACAGTGTACACAATGTGTCCTGCAAGGAGTCACTGGTTTCTGAGCTGTGAATGGTGGTCACGTGGACAAGGCCTCGCACTATATAAGTGTATGGAGTAGGTGCGTCCGATAAATGGATGCAGTTGCCTAGTGGGCGCAGCCTTGTTCAATACACTTGTATTGCATGAAGCCGTGCCCACTAGTCAGATTCTGTCCTCCAATTTGCATATCGCACAATATGAGTCATTTGACCTCCATTCCCAGCTCAGAAACCAGTGAATCGTTGCAGTGCTGTTAGGGCCAGGTGGACGGGCAGACCCAGGAGGTGGATCCACTGGGCTGAACACCTCACCGAGGGCAAGGTGCCCGGTAGCCGGGGCACTAGCAGGACAGTCCGTTTAGAGGAGTGGAGTAAAGAAGTCCCTGGGACCACGGGGTCTCTGATGGTAGTCCGGGTGATGGAGCTCAGGTTCGGAGGCCGAGATGTCGTCAGGCAGAGTCCGGAACCAATGGAGCGAGAAGGCGGGTCACCACAGGGATCGGAGATGGCAGGAACTGACGGGATGGCAGGCCGTCACCGTTCGGGGTTCGGGTATCGTCAGGACCGGTTGGCGAGGCAGGAACGGCTCTACGAGAGAGATAGGTGAGTATATCACAGACACAAGGAGACCTGACTCCTAGCTTAGAAAACACGAAGAACAGGCCCCGCCCACTTGGAAAGGATCCCCCTATATACCCAGTACCTGATCCTTCAATATCCTGTTGGAGGACACTGGCCCTTTAAGAAAGGGTCAATGACCGCGCGCGCGCCCTAATGCGCATGCGCGAGGCCCGGGTGCCAGAAGCCAGGGCAGGGAGCGGTGAACAGGAGGCAGGGGAGCCGGCCTGGAGAAGGGCTGCCGACGGGCGCCGGGAGCGGGGACTGGGCCGCCTGGGAACCGCAGGTGATGGGGGCTGGAGGCTGTGGAGCGGGGGACGCCTGACAGAGGAGCCGGGGAGCGAGGCAGGGAAGCCGGGGAGCGTGGCAGGTGAGCCGGGGAGCGAGGCTGGGGAGCCGGGAAGCAAGGCAAGGGACCCGGGTAGCGTGACAGTACCCCCCCTCCCCGCAACCGGGACAGGAAGGCACTTATCAGAGGAGTACCCACATTCTCCCGGGGTTCCCAGGACCTATCCTCAGGACCATACTCTGCCCAGTCCACCAGGAAGAACTGTCGGCCCCGTACGGTTTTCATGGCCACGATATCCCTTACCGCATAGATGTCATCATCAGCAATAGGAGGAGGAGCAGAACTGGCAGCAGCGGAGAAGGGACCAAGGACAACCGGCTTGAGCAGGGAGACGTGGAAGGAGTTGGGTATCCTCATCGTGGCCGGGAGCTGCAGCTTGTAGGAGACCTCATTTATTTTGCTGAGGACTTTAAACGGCCCGATGTAGCGAGGACCCAGCTTGTATGATGGTAGCTTCAATCGGACGTACTTGGAAGCAAGCCAGACCAGATCTCCTGGAGAGAAACACGGAGGATCCAGACGCCTCTTGTCTGCGTGTCTCTTCATCCGCAGGGAAGCACGTCCAAGGGACGTCTTGACAGAGTCCCAAATTGTAGAAAAGTCACAGACTACAGCATCAGCAGCAGGGACATCCGAGGAAGAGGATACAGGTAATGGGACGGAAGGCTGAAGTCCATAAACGACATGGAAGGGTGAGCTGGAGGAGGACTCACTGACGTGGTGGTTATGGGAGAATTCAGTCCAAGGAAGAAGCGTGGACCAATCGTCATGATGGGCGTTAACGTAGTGACGTAAGAAGGAGGTCAAGATCTGATTGACTCAATCCACTTGGCCATTCGACTGAGGATGGTAGGCTGAAGAAAAGTCCAGAGTCACTCCCAGATGTTTGCAGAGAGCCCTCCAGAAGCGGGAGGTAAACTGAGTTCCTCTGTCGGACACAATGTGTGATGGAAAGCCATGCAACCGGAAGATGTGCTGTATGTAAGCGTCAGCGAGTTCCTGGGCAGAGGGCAGTCCAGCCATAGGGACGAAATGAGCCATTTTGGAGAACCGATCCACCACGACCCATATGACTGTGTGTCCGGAGGACAGGGGCAAGTCCGTAATAAAGTCCATCGCAATGTGTTGCCACGGAACGGAGGGTATAGGCAGAGGCAGAAGACGACCATATGGCAGGTGTTTGGGCGTCTTGTTCCTGGCACAAGAGGAGCAGGCTGAGACAAAAGAAGCGACGTCCGTGCGAAGGGATGGCCACCAGTAGTGACGTACAATTGTACTCCATGTTTTCTTCTGACCAGCATGGCCGGCTATTTTCGAGGCATGGCCCCAGTGCAACACTTTTTGCCTGTCAGTCTCAGAGACATAGGTCTTCCCAGGCGGTATCTGGGCCAGGGTGACAGGAGCCACCGGAATAATCTTACTAGGACAGATGATGGGCTGGGATGTCTCCTCCTCCTGCTCCATGGGCATGAATGACCTGGACAAAGCATCTGCTCGTACATTCTTGTCCGCGGGTCGAAAATGGAGCTGAAAATCGAACCTGGCAAAGAACAAGGACCACCTGGCCTGCCGTGGGTTCAGTCGCTGAGCGGATCGCAGGTATTCCAGGTTCTTGTGGTCCGTGTAAATGATCACAGGGTACACTGCTCCCTCCAGAAGGTAGCGCCATTCCTCCAGAGCCAGTTTGACTGCCAATAGCTCTCGGTCACCGATGGTGTAGTTGCGTTCAGGCGCTGAGAAGCTCTTGGAGAAGAAACCGCAAGTAACCATCTTCCCGGAGGAGGACTTCTGCATGAGCACTGCTCCGGCTCCCGAGGAGGAGGCATCCACCTCCAAGGTAAACTGTCGGTTTAACTCAGGACGGTGGAGCACAGGGGAAGAAGCAAATGCCTGTTTCAGGGAGCCAAACACGGCGTCGGCCGCAGGTGACCAGTCCTTTGGATTAGCCCCCTTCTTGGTCAAGGCGGAGAGAGGTGCAGTCAGAGCAGAGAAGTGAGGGATGAACTGACGATAATAGTTTGCGAATCCCAGAAAGCGTTGAATTGCCTTCAGTCCAGAAGGAGGGGGCCAGTTGAGAATGGAAGAGACCTTCTCCGGGTCCATCTGCAGACCGGTATCGGAGATTACGTAACCCAAGAAGGGAAGAGAAGACTGCTCGAATACACACTTCTCGTACTTGGCGTACAGACGATTCTCTCTCAGTCTTTGTAGTACCAGCTGCACGTTCTCTCTGTGGGTCTGGAGGTCCGGAGAGAAGACCAGGATATCGTCAAGATACACCACCACACAGACGTAGAGAAGGTCCCAGAACACGTCGTTCACCAATTCCTGAAACACTGCTGGTGCGTTACAGAGGCCGAAGGGCATCACACAGTATTCATAGTGCCCATCGCAAGTATTGAATGCGGTCTTCCATTCGTCCCCAGAGCGGATGCGGACCAGGTTGTAGGCACCCCGAAGGTCCAACTTGGTAAACACACGAGCTCCTCTAAGCCGATCAAACAATTCGGGGATGAGCGGCAGGGGGTATTTATTTTTCACGGTGATTTGGTTCAGTCCCCGGTAGTCAATGCATGGGCGTAGATCACTGTTACATCTCGTGGCTCTCCTCTTGCAAGGAATGAGGTGGTCCCCCATTCCTTGTCTGCCGCAAGCACTCCTGCTCAGCAGCGCCAAAGGTCTGGGAGACTGCAGGAGTTTCCTCCTTCTAGATGCAGCAGAAGGGTGACACCTAGTGGTTTACTCCTTGTAAGGAATGGAGTGGTCTCCCATCCTTTGCCTGCCACATGCCCTCCTGCTCAGCATCGCAGAGGGTCGGAGTGGTTGCACAGTGTGCAAAGGATAGATGCTCAGGGAAGCAGCAAGACTTCCCTTAGCTCTGCACATTGTGAAACCGAAGATCCCGCCTTTATGACCCAGAGGCAGGAGGTTGAGCATGTGCCCCACGTGACGTCTTCTGATTCGCTCACTGGTATCACACGGCCAGATAACGAGGCTGGTGATGTGCTGAATCCTGACTGGCCGGGCCAGGACGTCACAGATCATGATTGGGTCACATCCGTCTCGCGCCCGCCCTTGGCTGGAGCTACATCTCCTTAAAAACCCCTCCTGCCATCATGGCGGCGCGCGACCATCCTTCTATGTTTGGATGTCTGGCAGCGTGCTGCCACGCCACTGTACAGACGTCATTGTATTTTGCAGGTCTCGCCCCTGCCTTGCTGCTCCGGCAGTATTCCGTTTAACAGGCTGTGTTCCTGTCCCAGGTGAGCTCCTTGAATCTCTGTCGGACTCACCTGGTTTCTGAAGCACACGTGCGTGGGCACCTCTGTGCTACCCTCGTGCCATATTCCTGTGACTCCCGCTGGCACACGTGCGTAGGCACCTCTGTGCATCCCCGTGCAACAGGTACACCGAGTTGTGAGCCCCGTGCCATACAACCCTCACGGGTTAGGGCGGACAGGTGTACGCAGATCGTCTGTGACATTCCAGACGATCGCTAGCAGCAACCCGCTCACTCTTCTCCCACCATAGCAGCGGTCCCTTACACCGCACAGTGGACCTTGACCGGCGGAAGCTGTCCATGTACCATCTTGGCACGCTTCCCCGGGTCCCCCTCGTAACATTACGGTCGCGCCAAAGGTCTGGCTATGGCAGAAGAGCAGCAGCAGTTGCTGCGTTATGTGCAGCAGTTGGAGTCACGATTGGCAGCTGTGGAGCGGTCTTCCCCCGATAAGGCTGCTCTAGCGACAATTGCCACCCAAGCGGCTACTCAGGCTGTGGAATTGAGCGGAAAGTCGCCTCGCCTTGCGCTCCCAGAGCGCTTCAACGGGGACAGCTCCGAGTGCCGTGGTTTCATAAACCAGGTTATCACCTACTTGGAGATGTCCGCCACTCTTTATGCTACTGAGAAGACGAAAGTAGCATTCGTCCAGTCCCTGCTCACAGGGAGAGCGCTAAAATGGTCCACGCCGTTGTGGGAGCGCGGAGATCGGGTGGTGAATCACCTTCCAGTTTATCTTGAGGCCATGAGAAAGGTGTTCCTCGGGCCTCAAGTCACCCACGACTCCGCGCTGCGACTCCTACGCCTTCGGCAAAAGTCCACTTCAGTCGGGGACTTTGCGGTGCAGTTCAGGACACTCGCCGCAGAGCTGGACTGGCCAGATAAAGTCCTTGTCCCTGTGTTCTGGGAGGGTCTGGCAGGGTTCGTCAAAGACGCGCTGGCCACGCGTGATGTGCCGACCACCTTAGAGGCCTTGATACGGCTTGCTTCTCGCATAGACATCCGCCACGCGGAGCGGAGGCTCGAGGTCTCTTCGGCACCCACGTCTACCTGGCCTACAGAGCCTCTGACTCTCCTTCCCCACCAGACCAGTCTCCCAGCCAGTTCTGTTGATGACTCTGTGGAGCCCATGGAAGTCTCCAAGGTGGTCTCCTCTACCACAGGCTCTCAGCCACCGGTCGTTTGCTTTGCCTGTGGGCAGAGGGGACATGTAGCTACCCGATGTTCAAACCCATCGGAAAAGAGACAGTGTCTGGTTTCCATCAGAGGAGGAACCCTAGACTCTGCCTCTCCTTCTAAATTAACCCTCAGCGCCCAGTTGCAGTTCGGCACCACTGTCTTCCCTGCCCTGGCTTGCTTAGACACTGGCGCTGACGGCAATTTCATTTCAGCCTCCCTGGCAACTAGGTACTCTGTTCCCCTGGTCCTGTTGCCTAAACCAATCAGTGTCCAGGTAGTCAACGGGTCCCTACTTGTCAAACCCATTACCCAGATCACCGTCCCTCTCAGGATGGATGTACCACCAGGCCACCATGAGCAGGTGTCCTTTCTGGTGCTTCCAGAAGGGACGGATGAGATCCTACTAGGACTCCCCTGGTTGAAACGGCATGCTCCGATACTCAACTGGACAACAGGGGAGATCTCGTCCTGGGCAGGGTCATGTAAAGAACACCTCGGGACCACCGGGTCACGCACTCCCCTAGACCTGGTGCCACCTGGCCAGACCCTCGTTTCCCCTAGGTTACGGAACGATGTACTTTCCTGGGACCATACCTCTAAGGTCGTGGGCCTCTTCAGGTCCAAAAGGACCAGAGTTCTAGAGGCCAGGCATGATTGGTGGCCGACGGCCGACTCCTCGTCCGACAACCCTGAAGTAGCGAGGTTGGTTAAAACAAAAATCGTTCAGGGCAAGAGGTACTTCCTCGTGGAGTGGGTCGGTCGTGGACCGAAGCATAGGACCTGGGAATTGGAGGATCATGTCCACGCTCCAGGTTTGGTAGCAGCCTTTGAGCACAGGCGGCGGGGGGGCCCTAGACGGGGGGGTAATGTTACATCTCGTGGCTCTCCTCTTGCAAGGAATGAGGTGGTCCCCCATTCCTTGTCTGCCGCAAACACTCCTGCTCAGCAGCGCCAAAGGTCTGGGAGACTGCAGGAGTTTCCTCCTTCTAGATGCAGCAGAAGGGTGACACCTAGTGGTTTACTCCTTGTAAGGAATAGAGTGGTCTCCCATCCCTTGCCTGCCACATGCCCTCCTGCTCGGCATTGCAGAGGGTCGGAGTGGTTGCACAGTGTGCAAAGGATAGATGCTCAGGGAAGCAGCAATACTTCCCTTAGCTCTGCACATTGTGAAACCGAAGATCCCGCCTTTATGACCCAGAGGCAGGAGGTTGAGCATGTGCCCCACGTGACGTCTTCTGATTCGCTCACTGGTATCACACGGCCAGATAACGAGGCTGGTGATGTGCTGAATCCTGACTGGCCGGGCCAGGACGTCACAGATCATGATTGGGTCACATCCGTCTCGCGCCCGCCCTTGGCTGGAGCTACATCTCCTTAAAAACCCCTCCTGCCATCATGGTGGCGCGCGACCGTCCTTATATGTTTGGATGTCTGGCAGCGTGCTGCCACGCCACTGTACAGACGTCATTGTATTTTGCAGGTCTCGCCCCTGCCTTGCTGCTCCGGCAGTATTCCATTTAACAGGCTGTGTTCCTGTCCCAGGTGAGCTCCTTGAATCTCTGTCGGACTCACCTGGTTTCTGAAGCACACGTGCGTGGGCACCTCTGTGCTACCCTCGTGCCATATTCCTGTGACTCCCGCTGGCACACGTGCGTAGGCACCTCTGTGCGTCCCCGTGCAACAGGTACACCGAGTTGTGAGCCCCGTGCCATACAACCCTCACGGGTTAGGGCGGACAGGTGTACGCAGATCGTCTGTGACATTCCAGACGATCGCTAGCAGCAACCCGCTCACTCTTCTCCAACCATAGCAGCGGTCCCTTACACCGCACAGTGGACCTTGACCGGCGGAAGCTGTCCATATACCATCTTGGCACGCTTCCCCGGGTCCCCCTCGTAACAGATCGCCCTCTTTCTTCTTAACGAAGAAGAAGCCTGCTCCCGCAGGAGAGGAGGACCTCCGAATGAATTCCCTTGCCAGGTTCTCCGTGATGTAGGCAGACATGGTCCTTGTTTCAGCAGGAGACAGCGGATATATCCGTCCTCGAGGTGGTGTAGTTCCCAGAAGTAGGTCGATGGCACAGTCATAAGGACGATGTGGCGGAAGTACCTCTGATTCCTTTTTATCAAAGACGTCCGCGAAGGACCAATAGGCCGAGGGCAGTCCCTCGTCGGAGGTCGTCGGATGGGCTGTATAGTCTTCAGACAATTCTCGTGGCAAGAGGAGCCCCATCGGGTGATTTCACTAGTACCCCAGCTGACTGATGGTTCGTGTGTCCGTAACCAGGGGAGTCCCAGCAGGATTTGATGGGACATGTGTGGGAGGACGTAGAGAGCGATGTTCTCGGTGTGCAGGGCACCGATACGTAGTTCCACCGGTTTGGTGATCCACGAGATGGTGTCAGAGAGGGGTCTCCCATCTACCGAGGCAATCACGAGGGGTTTGTCGAGTGGAGTAACAGGCACCTGGTACTTGTCCACCGTGGCCTGCTGGATGAAATTGCCTGCTGCCCCGGAATCGAGGTACGCCTCGGCCGTGAACCGCGTCTCTCCCGTTGTCACTTGAACAGTCCACGTAACCGGGTCTGAGAGAGTCCCAGCACCTAGGGTGGCCTCTCCTACCAACCCTAGGCTTTGGAGTTTCCCGGCCTCTCAGGACAGGAGCGTAGAAGGTGTGTGCCCTCTCCGCAGTAGAAGCAGAGGCCCTTGGCGAGCCGTTCTGCTCGGCGCTGCTCGGCGTTGTTCGGGCTGCCGCAAATGGTCAATCTGCATGGGCTCGTGGACAGAGACACCAGACGATGCTGACTGAAGTACGGCGGGCTTCTGCGGAGGAGAGGAATGCCGTATCGGACGTCTCTCACGGGACACCTCTTTGGATCGTTCCTGGAATCTGAGGTCCACGCGGGTGGCTAGTGCGATCAGGGCATCCAGGGTGGAAGGAACATCGCGGCCTGCCAGCTCGTCCTTAATACGGCTGGAGAGTCCTTCCCAGAAGGCGGCGGTGAGGGCTTCATTGTTCCACTCCAATTCTGAGGCCAAAGTGCAGAAGCGGATGGCATACTGCCCTACCGTCGTAGTCCCCTGACGTAGCCTGAGGAGTGATGAGGCGGATGCAGCGGCACGTCCAGGTTCGTCAAAGGTGTTTCTGAATGCCTGCAGGAAGTCCTGGATGTTGGTAGTCACAGGGTCCTCCTTTTCCCACAAGGGGTTCATCCAGGCCAGTGCCTCACCCTCTAGATGGAACATCACAAATGCCACCTTGGCTTGGTCGGAGGCAAACAAGTGCGGAAGCAGCTTGAAATGAAGGGAGCACTGGTTTAGGAATCCTCTGCAGGTCTTGGGATCTCCGGTGTACCGGGGTGGTGAGGCCAAACGAAGTCTGGAAGCATCCGAGGAGGCTGCCACGGGAGCTGTGGCCGTGGATTGTACAGTGGAAACCTGAGATGCCAAGGATGTGGCCGTCGCTTGTAGCGTGTTCAGGCGGGTATCCACAGAAGACATGAAGTTCAGCATGCGGGTCTGGGTCTCGCGCTGGCGTGTGAGTTCCTGCTGCAAGGCCGCTAGTGCTTCGGCGGGATCCATGGCCTGTTCTTACTGTTAGGGCCAGGTGGACGGGCAGACCCAGGAGGTGGATCCACTGGGCTGAACACCTCACCGAGGGCAAGGTGCCCGGTAACCGGGGTACTAGCATGCCCGGTAGCCGGGGTACTAGCAGGACAGTCCGTTTAGAGGAGTGGAGTAAAGAAGTCCCTGGGACCACGGGGTCTCTGATGGTAGTCCGGGTGACGGAGCTCAGGTTTGGAGGCCGAGATGTCGTCAGGCAGAGTCCGGAACCAATGGAGCGAGAAGGCGGGTCACCACAGGGATCGGAGATGGCAGGAACTGACGGGATGGCAGGCCGTCACCGTTCGGGGTTCAGGTATCGTCAGGACCGGTTGGCGAGGCAGGAACGGCTCTACGAGAGAGATAGGTGAGTATATCACAGACACAAGGAGACCTGACTCCTAGCTTAGAAAACACAAAGTACAGGCCCCGCCCACTTGGAAAGGATCCCCCTATATACCCAGTACCTGATCCTTCAATATCCTGTTGGAGGACACTGGCCCTTTAAGAAAGGGTCAATGACCGCGCGCGCGCCCTAATGCGCATGCGCGAGGCCCGGGTGCCAGAAGCCAGGGCAGGGAGTGGTGAACAGGAGGCAGGGGAGCCGGCCTGGAGCAGAGCTGCCGACGGGCTCCGGGAGCGGGGACCGGGCCGCCTGGGAACCGCAGGTGATGGGGGCTGGAGGCTGTGAAGCGGGGGACGCCTGACAGAGGAGCCGGGGAGCGAGGCAGGTGAGCCGGGGAGCGTGGCAGGTGAGCCGGGGAGCGAGGCAGGTGAGCCGGGAAGCAAGGCAGGGGACCCGGGGAGCGTGACAAGTGCACAGTGGAGGATTCCCAAGTCTACAGGACCATAGAGTGACTGCAGACATAATTTTAGACTAGACAACACCTTTAACACCTCACCATAAAACTTGAAGGTAATTGAAAACCACAGAGAAAGAGAATTCAAATTTTGTTTGGAAAATAATTGATCCACAGAAATAACTTCAAAGAAGAGAGTAGAAGTATTGTACATAGGTAACATTTATCTGTTCTGAGTAACAGTTGTATAATAGAAATACTATTAATAAATTGCATTTCAGCTATCTGTCAATGATATATCATACCCTAGGTAGAATTCTAAGTAAACATACACTAACACCACAGAGGTATACATTTGTGTCATGTAATGTTACCTCACTGTCATTAATCCTTTAGAGATTATCTCATTCCTCCAGAATAACAAGTCAATAACCATTACCACTACAGTTACCTTCTTTATGTTTTATCCTGAGTTCTTTGAAACAGTTATTTTTTTTCCTCATTAATGTACAGTCTGTCCCCCATCTTGACAGAAAAAAAACAGAAATGTAGACATTTTTGCAAATTTATCAAACAAGAAAAACTGAAATATCATATGGTCATAAGTATTCAAACCCTTTGCTCAGACACTCATATTTAAGTCACATGCCCATTTCCTTGTGATCCTCCTTGAGATGGTTCTACTCCTTCAATGGAATCCAGCTGTTTAACTAAACTGATAGGACTTGATTTGGAAGGCACACATCTGTCTATATGAGACAGATGTGTAAAAACATCGTGAAGGCCGAGTATGAATCTTTACATGGAAACTTTACGCGTTTCGGACTACACCATAAAAACAACTAGAGTCCTTAATCATAAGTATTCCATGTATAACAGAACGTTACTAAAATAGACTAGCCCCCGGAATGGGCGGAGGGGAGGGGCGGGAAGTTGTAATTGCATGAGAAAACAGGTGGACATCACCATGTATGCAGATAGAACAAGACAAAACAAATCAAATCAAACACCGCAATAAATGGTTATAATCCATGGTGAATAATAAATGATAAGTGATAGATGGTAACCCCCAAAGCATTCATTCTCCTATCAATGATAAAACATGGTGGGATTCGATGAACCTTAATAAATTTATCGAGAAAAATATGATCCCTAGGGGTCTGAGGATCATCAAAAAATCCCCCACCCATACTTTTTCTGAGCAGTTTATGGAGGATTGGAACTTGGTGCTTTCTACTTGCTCATTAAAGCTGATGGGTCTGATTATCGCAGAGGAACAAAAACGCATTGAGGGATTGGATACTGAAATCAAAAAAATACACACTTATTTAGTGGAGAATTACGATCCATCTGATTTCGACAAACTTAATATGAGGCTCAAGAGCACCATCGAAAAAGTGGAGTCAGATATTATGGACCTTAAACAAAACAAATATCGCAGGGACATTAAAGACTATGAGCTAAAACAAATATATACCTGGCATGCCTCCACCAAAGCGAAATCCATCCTCAAAAAACGCGACCAGCAACCGCAAAGTGGGAGGACAGTGTATTTTTCTTCCACTGACAATGACTCAGCTGATGGCAGCACTAGTTCTTATGAGTCTGGTAGTAGGGGGATTCACACTCCACACCCCTCAAAAAACTTACCAACAAGAAATATAGATCACGTAGGGGTGGCAGAAAACACAGGCGGGGGAGAAAGGAGATATTTTCTCCGCTCCAGGAAACGCCGGTACTGGAGGAACTAACACATCATGGTTAGAGTTGAGCGCGGTTCGTGGTTCGTGGTTCTCCAGTTCTAGGCTCGAGTGATTTTGGGGCATGTTCTAGATTGAACTAGAACTCGAGCTTTTTTGCAAAAGCTCGATAGTTCTAGAAACGTTCGAGAACGGTCCTAGCAGCAAAAAAACAGCTAAATCCTAGCTTGGTTTCTGCTGTAATAGTGTAAGTCACTCTGTGAATCACACTATTATGACATTTCAGTGTATAGTGTGCGTGAACAGCGCCTTCAGATCACTGCTGTTTCTATAATGGCGATCGCCATTTTTTTTTTTTTCTTGTCTTCCTTCCCTAAGCGCGCGCGTGTAGTGGAGCGGGCCAGCATGTCAGCCAATCCCAGACACACACACAGCTAAGTGGACTTTTAGCCAGAGAAGCAACGGCATGTGTGATAGGATGTCCATGTCACATGTCCCTGCATTATAAAAACGGACATTTTCCTCCAGGACGCCATTATCTGCCTTCTGCGTCTTTGGTGTCAGACATCACTGTCGCAGCTCCGTCCTCCTGAGTCCTATAGCCGATACAGCTGTATGCGCTGCATACACAGCGTTAGACAGCTTAGGGAGAGCACATTCTAGCAGTCCTTTTAAGGGCTCAAACCGGCAGGGTCAGAGAGCCATAGGTGACAGGTCCTGCAAACAGCAACAGCGTCTGTGTAGCCAAGGTCAGGGATTTCCTCCCTGCATTTCACCATTAGGAGGGAATAGAAAGGCAGGCTTCCATTCCTCTACCCAGAGCCCCACAATCCTGCCACTGTACCCTCCTGTCCTCTGCACACTCCAACTCATTATAACTAAGCCATTATACTAGCAAACACTCAGTGTACCTAGTGGCATCCTAAACGTGGCTATTGGACTTTGCTATAGTCCCACTAGTGCAAAGACATTTGCAGAGCACGTCTGCCTGCATTGCACACTCCAACTCTTTTTAACTAAGCCATTATACTAGCAAACAGTCAGTGTACCTAGTGGCATCCTAAACGTGGCTATTGGACTTTGCTATAGTCCCACTAGTGCAAAGACATTTGCAGAGCACGTCTGCCTGCATTGCACACTCCAACTCATTATAACTAAGCCATTATACTAGCAAACACTCAGTGTACCTAGTGGCATCCTAAACGTGGCTATTGTACTTTTGTCTATTCACACTATTGTAAAGATATTTTCAGCATGTCTGCCTGCATTGCACACTCCACCTTTTTTTAACTCAGCCATTATACTAGCAAACACTCAGTGTACCTAGTGGCATCCTAAACGTTGCTATTGGACTTTGCTATAGTCCCACTAGTGCAAAGACATTTGCAGAGCACGTCTGCCTGCATTGCACACTCCAACTTTTTTAAACTAAGCCATTATACTAGCAAACAGTCAGTGTACCTAGTGGCATCCTAAACGTGGCTATTGGACTTTTGTCTATTCACACTATTGTAAACATATTTGCAGCACGTCTGCCTGCATTGCACACTCAAACATTTTCAAACTAAGCCATTATACTAGCAAACACTCAGTGTACCTAGTGGCATCCTAAACGTGGCTATTGTACTTTTGTCTATTCACACTATTGTAAACATATTTGCAGCACGTCTGCCTGCATTGCGCACTCAAACTTTTTTAAACTAAGCCATTATACTAGCAAACAGTCAGTGTACCTAGTGGCATCCTAAACGTGGCTATTGTACTTTTGTCTATTCACACTATTGTAAACATATTTGCAGCACGTCTGCCTGCATTGCGCACACAAACTTTTTTTAACTCAGCCATTATACTAGCAAACAGTCAGTGTACCTAGTGGCATCCTAAACGTGACTATTGTACTTTTGTCTATTCACACTATTGTAAACATATTTGCAGCACGTCTGCCTGCATTGCGCACACAAACTTTTTTTAACTCAGCCATTATACTAGCAAACACTCAGTGTACCTAGTGGCATCCTAAACGTGGCTATTGTACTTTTGTCTATTCACACTATTGTAAACATATTTGCAGCACGTCTGCCTGCATTGCACACTCCACCTTTTTTTAACTCAGCCATTATACTAGCAAACAGTCAGTGTACCTAGTGGCATCCTAAACGTGGCTATTGTACTTTTGTCTATTCACACTACTGCAAATCTATGTGCAGCACCTCTGCATGACACCCTCCTGCTCTGTTTTTAATAAGCTATAATGATAGCACAAAATACTGCCATTTAGTGGCATCATAGAACTGGCTGTTGTATTCCATTAGTGCCCCACTGGTGACAAGCTATTTCTAGCACCTCAACATGACACCCTCATGCACATTTTGCTACGCTAATGTTATAGCAAACTCATGGAATTCATTGCTGCATTTCATAATTCGGAGGGATAGAAAGTCAGGCTTCCTTTAGCTTTTCCTTCTGTTCATAGACAGCATCTCCAAGAGCAATTTCCCCTCCACGTCTAAGTGTGGAGAGGCAGCTAGTGCGCATGCGTGTTCCGATGTACCCCAGCTGCAGCATAATTACAGTGTTTCGCCTAGTGAGTATGCTCAGCCTGAATGTGTTATTCCTGACGCTAAGTCTTCTTTTCGGGATACAGCGCATGCTCCCACACTAAGTGTGAAAAGCCTCTTTGCACAGGTGCTTGCATTCCGTGCCGGGTCTAAGTCCTGTTTTGTGCCTAGACACCATGCTAAAGCTGATAGTCTTTTTTCAGAGACTGTATTTCATGCTACTGAGCATGCTCAGGCACTTACTGCATCAGAGACTAGGTCCGGTAATGAACTCTTTGGCCCTGGCCCTGATGTGGGGGTCCCATATAGACCACAGGGCATCAGGTGTCCTCCCAAATGGCTTGCAGAGGCCCATACCTATGACTTGTCACCGCATTATTGATGGTCAGACGATGACTGGTGAGGTGTTTGGGTCATGGCAGCCATGAGGTCATCATTGAAGTTGCGGTTCCAAATAGGACGCTAGTTATGCCACTCATGACGTGTCACTCTACTTTTGTCTCCAGGAGGTGCATTGTGGTTCACCCTGGTTTGGGGCGGACCCAGGTTATAAAAGGGGCTGGAGCCAACAAGGAGGTGCGCAGTCTTCTATTATGCTCCGAAAGAGCACACCTCCATGTGTTGAACCCATTGCGGCTTTAGGCCAGAGGTAGGCAGGGATAGGGTGTCGATGCAGGCCACCACCACAGTTGGTAACGCAGAACGGTTAAGACCAGCTCCTGTCCTACCAGTCCTGCTTGTGCAGCCCAGTGGCATTACAGGCCTGCTGCTGCTGATGCGCCTGCTGTCCACAGGTGTGCCCCTACGCACACGGTCAGCGTACTCAATGGCCCCTGTGTTGTTAACAGGGAGTTCCTGGGCTGGGCGGGCATGTGGACCCTGTGACGCTAACAGGGCTCACAGTCTCCAGATCCGAATGGCGTCTAACTCGGTTCAGGCTACTATTAGTTTCATAGCCACACAGCTCTGTATCCTCCACCAAACCTTCCAGTTGCCAACCTCTCCTTTTCCAACTGGGAGCACGGTGGACACTGACTGCTGATGGGGATATATACCTTTCTCTTTCTTTTCTTATTAATTTTCGTTATATAGCGGTAACAGATTATATACCACTTTATCCAAATCTGCCAGTCCCACTGTAACAGATGGTGTTTCTTCAGCAAATGTTACAGTTGCTTAACCGCCAAATCCACGGACCAAAACTTTTTTCCCCTTTCCAACACACCTGTTCCCCTTTCCAACAGCATCTGTCCTTTTTCAACTCATTTTGGGATATGACCAAAAGTGCAACTGTGCAGGGACACCGTACTCAACGCCATCTCAGCACAGCAGCCATCCCTCGGTCCCTCCGATGTGGACAAGGAAAAGACCATTTCCTCCTATCCATAACAAAGCGTTGAGATTCACTCTGTGCAGCACTGGTGTTTAGTGGAAATGTAGATCTAAGATTGCGTACCCCATTCTGCAGATACTCCTGTATACGTGCGTCCATTTCTATGGCAGGAATTAGTTCGCCAAATTTTGTCTTGTACCAGGGATCTAACAGTGTGGCAACCCAGTATTCAGGATTACTTCAAATTCATACAATCCGAGGGTCATGTAGGTAGTGCAGCAAGAAGGCTCTCATGTGTCTTGTGCATCCAGGAGGACCAAGTCCTTGGTGTGTTGGTGGCAGAGAGGTGAGAATCGTGCATCCTTCCTCTGCCCTCTCGCCACAACCTCGCACAACCGAAATGTGAGCAAGCTCTCACTCATCTGCTGAGTCTTCCATGCCCATCGCCAGTTCGTCCTCCATTTCTTCATGGGCTCCTGCACTTTCATCAACACTTTTTGCTGATACTATGCGCCCTTGTTAATCCCTCTCCCTCACCATGAATGCCGCATAGGTGCCGCTGACCATCTGGACCTCGTAGATCTTGTTATCCCTTCCGCATATGACTCCTCCTGTACTTCCTCCCCTTCCTCTTGTCCCAACACCTGACTCCGAATAATAATTACAGTGTGCTCCATCATGTAGATGACCAGAATTGTCACGCTGAGAATGACATTGCCAGTGCTAAACATCTTCGTCGACATTTGTGAACTGTGTAGCAGGGTGCATAGGTCCTTGATCTGACACCACTCCAGCAGCGTGATCTGCACCACCTCTTGATCAAGTTATCCCAGGCTATATGTCATACCGTATTTCAGCAGGGCTCTGCGGTGCTGCCACACACGCTGCAACATGTGCAGATTCCAATTCCTGCATGTCGGAACATCGCATTTCCGGCGTTTAACTGCCAGACCCTAAGACTTCCGGAGTGATGAAAGTTGTTGAGCTGCTGTGTGCGCACGATGGAAGTGAGCACATAGCGAGCGTGCACGCTGCACAAGTCCATGTAGGCCGTGATGGTGTTTTAAAAATTGCTGGAGAATTCGGTTCAACACGTGAGCCATACAAGGCACGTGTGTCACATTGCCCTGAGGATGGCCCGCAGCCAGGTTTGCATCATTGCCGCACACGGCTGTTAAGTCACCAACGGAGTCCGCTCCGTCAATTTGTACTCCGGTCGCCAGGTGACATGTTCCTTTCATGAATAGTGCTGATGATGGGAGAGTAGTCGATGCCAGCGGCGCAGGTGGACGCAGGTTATGCTCACCCACTGGGCTGCATTACCTTGACAGATGCAGAATCTCTGGCTGAATGTAGCTGGTGGGTATCTCACAGATGAAATACCATCATTCAGCTAAAACCAATGGGAAGACACCACACCCTTTTTTATGCCCATCCTGTCTGCAGACCACTGCCAGCCATAGCTATGAACCTCTGGTTAATTTTACCCCCAGTTCAGTTTTATGATTTTGTGTGCTTGTTACCTGACTACTTTTCCTGCTTGCTGTTTATGTACCTTGTTGGCCGATCCGCATTTCACCTCTGCTTGTTTTCTGATTAAGTCCTGGCCGTCCCATTCTGTTCCTGTTCCTCAATTAATGTTTTGACCCTGCCTGACTACTATTCTCTGGAATAGCGGTGTGACTCACATTTCCCATACATTTCAAAGTAAAACTTTGACCGCCTGATGGCATTGAGCTCTGCTGCCAGCATAGTAAGGAGGTGTGTGGTAGTCCTTGTGCGCAGTTGCAAGGAAGTGTGGCCTGACCACACAGGGTTTGCGCCAAGGTGGAGGACCCACACGAGGTTGAAGAGGCAGAAGCAGTGTATTAACTTCTACATACAGAAGAAGGATTGAAACAACTCGTGGGGACGGCAAGACTTGTACAGCAGACCCTTCTCCATCTCTCACCATAGTTTGCCAGTGCCCAGTCAGTGACATGTAATGACCCTGTCTATGCTTACTGGTCCAAGTATCTGTGTTGAAATGCACCCTGTCGCACACAGATTTTCTCAAGGAAGTGGTGATGTTGTGTGTGACATGCTGGTGTAGCGCGGGCATGCTTTTCTTGGAGAAGCAGTGGTGATTGGGCATCTGGTACTGGGGCACAGCGACAGACATAAGGTCTCTAAAATCCTGTGTGTCCACTAGGCGGAAAGGCAAGATTTCGGTAGCCAACAGCTTACAGAGGGATAGAGTCAACCACTTAGCTTTGTCATGGGTCGCAGGAAGTGGCCTTTTATTTGACCACATCTGAGGGACAGAGATCTGGCTGCTGTCTGTAGACGGTGTTGAGTAGGGTGTCCCTGGAAAAATGCAGGTTTGTGAGGAAAGTGCAGGCGGAGACATGATGTTGCCTTCATCTTGCCTTCAGATCTGTTCATCTTGTATCATTTTTAAAAAACACAGCAAGCAAGGGTTACTCCAAGCGGAGTCTCCCTTTTTTCCAAAAATTGGGCACACAGACACCCCATCAGTGGCAGCACTTGTGCCCTAGTTGCAAACAGGATGTTTTGATTTGCATCAAGCACATTCAAAAATACGGCATAATTACCCGTCCCCAGCATGACACCGGGGTAGGTAGATAAAGTCTTTGCTGAACCATGACTTGGTCATCTTGGCTCCTTTTAAAAACAATGTAAGCAAGGGTTACTCCAAGCGGAGCCTCCTTTTTTTCCAAAAATTGTGCCCCACACACACCCACCCATTCAGTGGCAGCAGTTGTGCCATAGTTGTACACTTCACAGCTAGATTTGCATCAAGCACATTCAAAATCCACAAGCATTTACTCTCCCCAGGATGACACAGGGGTTGTAAATTCATTCTGGATCCATGACTTGTTAATTTTGATAAACGTCAGTCTGTCCACATTGTCACTGGACAGACGCGTGCGCTTATCTGTCAGCACACACCCAGCAGCACTGAAGACACGTTCAGAGACAACGCTGGCAGCTGGACACGACAAAATCTCCAAGGCGTAACTGGATAGCTCTGTAGCTCTGGCCATTTTTCTAGATTTGAAGCCCAAAATGAGCAAGGCTCTATTTGCAAAGTCATGGCATCGATGTTCATTTGTAGATACTCCTGTATCATCCTCTCCAGCCGTTGACTATGTGTCAGACTTGTTGTCTCTGGTGGCCTTGCAAAGGAGGGTCTAAAAAAATTATGAAAAGATTCCATTAAATTGCTGTTACCAGCACCAGATACGGTCCTACTGGTACGTGTAGACTGTTGAAGATGACGAGACCGTCCCATGTTTGTCAAGTTAAAACTGGGAGATTCACTCCCTGCACCTGCACGGTTGTTTGGTGGAAAAGCGGATCTAAGATCGAGTAACAGCTTCTGCTGATACTCCTGCATAAGTGCGTCCCTTTCTATGGCTGGAATTATGTCACAAAATTTGGACTTGTACCGGGGATCTAATAGTGTGGCAAGCCAGTAGTCATCATCACTTCTAATTTTGACAATACGAGGGTCATGTTGGAGGTAGTGCAACAAGAAGGCACTCATGTGTCTTGCGCAGCCATGCGGACCAAGTCCACGCTGTGTTTGTGGCATAGAGGTGCTAACCGTTCTTTCTTCCTCTGACATCTCCCCCCAACCTCTTTCAACTGAAATTTGAGCAAGGTCCCCCTCATCTGCTGAGTCTTCTATGTCCATGGACAGTTCGTCCTCCATATCTTCATGTCCTCCTGCACCTTCCTCAACATCTCGCCTGCTACCATGCGCCCTTGTTGATCCCTGTCCCCCATGGTCCCATGCCTGTCGCCTTGGTGATGATGAACGTCTGGACCTTGGTGATGTTGTTGTGTCTTGCGCATATGAATCCTCCTGTAGTTCATCCCCTTCCTGTTGTCCCACCCCCTGACACCGAATAGTGTTTAGCGTGTGCTCCAGCATGTAAATGACTGGAATCGTCATGCTGATAATGGCATTGTCAGCGCTAAACATATTCGTCGCCATGTCGAAACTGTGCAGAAGGGTGCATAGGTCCTTGATCTGAGACCACTCTAGCAGTGTAATCTGCCCCACCTCTGCATCTCATTGGCCTAGGCTATACGTCATGACGTAATGCACCAGGGCTCGTTGGTGCTGTCTCTGTATCATGTGGAGAGTCGAATTCCAGCGTGTCGATACATCGCATTTCAGGTGATGAACCGGCAGGCTGAAAGACTTCTGGAGCAATGCAAGTCAAGTCAGCTGCGGCGTTTAAACGGCAGAAGTGAGCAGAAAGTGACCATGCCCTGTGCAGAAGCCCATCTAGGCCGTGATAGTGGGTTAAAATTGCTGGACAACAAGGTTAAACACGTGAGCCATACAAGGCACGTGTGCAAGCTTGCCCAGGCGAAGGGCCGCACCCAGGTTTGCAGCATTGTCGCACACGGCCTTACCAGGCTGCAGGTTGAGTGGAGACAACCATTTATTAAACTCGGACCGCAGAGCTGACCACAACTCCTCAGCTCTGTGACTCTTATTCCCAAGACATGTCAAGCTAAAGACCGCCTGATGCCGTTGCGCTCTGCTGCCAGCATAGTAATGAGGGTTGCGTGATTCCTTCTGCGCAGTGAGAACGCTGGTGGCCTGACCAGGCAGGCTTGAGGCGGAGGTGGAGGACCCAGATGAGGTGGAGGATGCAGAAGCAGTGGCGGAACTTGGACAGACAGAGGATTGACACACAAGTCGTGGGGACGGCAAGACTTGTGCAGCAGACCCTTCACCATCTATCACCATAGTTACCCAGTGGCCAGTCAGCGACATGTAACGTCCCTGTCCATGCTTACTGGTCCAAGTATCGGTGGTGAAATGCACCCGTTCACACACAGAGTTTCTCAAGGAAGCGGTGATGTTGTGTGCGACATGTTGGTGTAGCGCGGGCACACCTTTCTTAGAGAAGTAGTGGCGACTAGGCATCTGGTACTGGGGCACAGCGACAGACATAAGGTCTCTAAAATCCTGTGTGTCCACTAGGCGGAAAGGCAGCATTTCGGTAGCCAACAGCTTACAGAGGGATAGAGTCAACCTCTTAGCTTTGTCATGGGTCGCAGGAAGTGGCCTTTTATTTGACCACATCTGAGGGACAGAGATCTGGCTGCTGTGTGTAGACGGTGTTGAGTAGGGTGTCCCTGGAAAAATGCAGGTTTGTGAGGAAAGTGCAGGCGGAGACATGATGTTGCCTTCATCCAACGTTGGTGCTATCGATGTTTGAGAGAGCTGTACACAATCACTTGTTTCCCCTTCCAAACCAACTGACGACCTACCAAGCAAACTGCCTGTTGCGGTTACAGTGGTGGAAGTTGTGGGTGGAAAAACAGGTGTGACAGCTGTCCCCACAGTCCTAGAAGATGACGAGCGCGCGGATGCACTGGAAGGGGCAGGCGGTGGATGGTTGGCTCCGCTAGGCCGCATTGCAGCACGGTGAGCTTCCCACCAGGCCATATGATATTTATTCATGTGACGATTCATGGAAGAAGTTGTCAAACTGCTGAGGTTTTGACCTCTACTATGATAACCATGCCAAATGTTACAGATCACATAATTTGGGCGATCTTTTTTTATGTCAAAAAAGGACCAGGCTAGGCAAGGCTTAGAGGCCATGTGACCTGTTGATCCACCCCGAATAATGCTCAGAGGCAGAGTGGTGGCTGAGGATGCAGTTGTAGACGTGCTACCAGTGCTCCGACTGTGTCCAGGAAGGCACAAGGTTACTTCGTCGTCGGTTGCATCCTCCTCCACCGCCTCTGTTGACCTCCTCGAGTGTCTGACTGTGGGTTGACAGTAGGTGGGATCTAGAACTTCATCATCAATTGTTGTGTTTGCACTCCCCTCCCCCTCAGACTGAGCCTCTTCTTGCCCTGACCGAATATTTCAGTTGTCATCCCAATCGGGTATCTGCGTCTCATCTTCATCAGTATGTTCCTCATTGTCTATAACCACAGTTGTTGGAAAGGCAGCATTTTGGTAGCCAACAGTTTGCAGATGATGAAAGTCAACCTCCAAGCCATGTCATGCCCTTCTAGAAGCATGTAAAACACAGCGAGGGGACTCCAACCACAGTCTCCCTCGTTTCCACTAACTGGGCCACACACACCCCACTTGACTGGCATCGGTTGAGCCCCCTTTTGAAAAAGAAAAAGATGCTTTGCATGAAGCACTCTCAAAAATACGCATGCCTTTCCCGTCCCCTGGCTGACCCAGGGGAAGAAAAGTCCTCTGAGAGCCATGACTTGTTCATCTTGGTTCTTTTAGAGACACAGCGAGGGGACTCCAACCACAGTCTCCCTCGTTTCCACTAACTGGGCCACACACACCCCACTTGACTGGCATCGGTTGAGCCCCCTTTTGAAAAAGAAAAAGATGCTTTGCATGAAGCACTCTCAAAAATACGCGTGCCTTTCCCGTCCCCTGGCTGACCCAGGGGAAGAAAAGTCCTCTGAGAGCCATGACTTGTTCATCTTGGTTCTTTTAGAGACACAGCGAGGGGACTCCAACCACAGTCTCCCTCGTTTCCACTAACTGGGCCACACACACCCCACTTGACTGGCATCGGTTGAGCCCCCTTTTGAAAAAGAAAAAGAGGCTTTGCATGAAGCACTCTGAAAAATACGCGTGCCTTTCGCCTCCCCTGGATGACCCAGGGGAAGAAAAGTCCTCTGAGAGCCATGACTTGTTCATCTTGGTTCTTTTTTCAAAAGCGAGGGGACTCCAACCACAGTCTCCCTCATTTCTACTAATTGGGCCACACACACCCCACTTGACTGGCATCACTTGATCCCCCTTTTCAAAATGAAACAGATGCTTTGCATGAAGCACTCTCAAAAATACGCGTGCCTTTCCCGTCCCCTGGCTGACCCAGGGGAAGAAAAGTCCTCTGAGAGCCATGACTTGTTCATCTTGGTTCTTTTAGAGACACAGCGAGGGGACTCCAACCACAGTCTCCCTCGTTTCCACTAACTGGGCCACACACACCCCACTTGACTGGCATCGGTTGAGCCCCCTTTTGAAAAAGAAAAAGATGCTTTGCATGAAGCACTCTCAAAAATACGCGTGCCTTTCCCGTCCCCTGGCTGACCCAGGGGAAGAAAAGTCCTCTGAGAGCCATGACTTGTTCATCTTGGTTCTTTTAGAGACACAGCGAGGGGACTCCAACCACAGTCTCCCTCGTTTCCACTAACTGGGCCACACACACCCCACTTGACTGGCATCGGTTGAGCCCCCTTTTGAAAAAGAAAAAGATGCTTTGCATGAAGCACTCTCAAAAATACGCGTGCCTTTCCCGTCCCCTGGCTGACCCAGGGGAAGAAAAGTCCTCTGAGAGCCATGACTTGTTCATCTTGGTTCTTTTAGAGACACAGCGAGGGGACTCCAACCACAGTCTCCCTCGTTTCCACTAACTGGGCCACACACACCCCACTTGACTGGCATCGGTTGAGCCCCCTTTTGAAAAAGAAAAAGATGCTTTGCATGAAGCACTCTGAAAAATACGCGTGCCTTTCGCCTCCCCTGGATGACCCAGGGGAAGAAAAGTCCTCTGAGAGCCATGACTTGTTCATCTTGGTTCTTTTTTCAAAAGCGAGGGGACTCCAACCACAGTCTCCCTCATTTCCACTAATTGGGCCACACACACCCCACTTGACTGGCATCGGTTGAGCCCCCTTTTGAAAAAGAAAAAGATGCTTTGCATGAAGCACTCTCAAAAATGCGCGTGCCTTTCCCGTCCCCTGGCTGACCCAGGGGAAGAAAAGTCCTCTGAGAGCCATGACTTGTTCATCTTGGTTCTTTTAGAGACACAGCGAGGGGACTCCAACCACAGTCTCCCTCGTTTCCACTAACTGGGCCACACACACCCCACTTGACTGGCATCGGTTGAGCCCCCTTTTGAAAAAGAAAAAGATGCTTTGCATGAAGCACTCTGAAAAATACGTGTGCCTTTCGCCTCCCCTGGATGACCCAGGGGAAGAAAAGTCCTCTGAGAGCCATGACTTGTTCATTTTGGTTCTTTTTTCAAAAGCGAGGGGACTCCAACCACAGTCTCCCTCGTTTCCACTAATTGGGCCACACACACCCCACTTGACTGGCATCACTTGATCCCCCTTTTCAAAATGAAACAGATGCTTTGCATGAAGCACTCTCAAAAATACGCGTGCCTTTCCCATCCCCTGACTGACCCAGGGGAAGAAAAGTCCTCTGAGAGCCATGACTTGTTCATCTTGGTTCTTTTAGAGACACAGCGAGGGGACTCCAACCACAGTCTCCTTCGTTGCCACTAACTGGGCCACACACACCCCACTTCACTGTCATCGGTTGACCCCCCTTTTGAAAAAGAAAAAGATGCTTTGCATGAAGCACTCTCAAAAATACGCGTGCCTTTCCCGTCCCCTGGCTGACCCAGGGGAAGAAAAGTCCTCTGAGAGCCATGTCCACATTGTCAGTGGACAGACATGTGTGCTTATCTGCCAGCAGACCCCCAGCAGCACTGAAGACAGGTTCCGAGAGAACACTGGCTGCAGGACACGACAAGATCCCCAAGGCGTACGTGGCGAGCGGCAATTTATCAAGATTGGAAGCCTAAAATGAGCAGGGCTCAAGTTGCACAATAATGGAATCGATGTTTCCTTGCATATACTCATATATCTGTGTGTCCTCCTCTTTTTCCTTGTCCAGCTCTTTTGTTTTCGCATGAGTATATGTCCTTGTCACTTTCCCATGTGTTGTGAGTTGTTTGTCACCTTTTGGACACCTTTGAGGGTGTTTTCTAGGTGTTTTTCTGTGTTTGTGATTGCCTGCCATTGTTTCCTATGCAGTTCGAGTTCGGTTCGTCGAACGTTCGACGAGCCGAACTCGAACGGGACCTCCGCTCGGCGAACCGACCTCGAGCCGAACCGGGACCGGTTCACTCATCTCTAATCATGGTTCTTTGGAGATCCCAGTACTTAATTTGTCTGCCTGCATATTAAATCCAGCCCAGATTGATATCCTCCAGAAAGGCCTTAATTTTGCCCCTAATAACAGGGCTGACCTTTTCCAGACTCTAAGGGATGTAAATAGGTTTGTGAGGAATCTCACAATAAAAAGACATTTTTCTAACACTGATGCAGATAATATTGACAGTCCTAATTAGAGATGAGCGAACCGGCCGTGGTTCGGCTCGAGTTCGGTTCGCCGAACGGAGGTCTCGTTCGAGTTCGGTCCGTCGAACGTTCGACGAACCAAACTCGAACCTATAGGATATAATGGGAGGCAATCACAAACACATAAAAATGCATTATAAATGTACACATACAGTTAATAAACATTGCCATAACACTTACCGGTACCCGCGATCCCTCCTGCACTCTGTCTCCTGCCGCTATTCCATCCGATGATCGCTGAATCCTCCTGGTGACCAGCACTGCCAGCAGTGATGCAGGACCTATTGTGATGTCAAAATAGCCATGTGACCAGTCACGCGGCTATTATCTCATTGGCTACAGACTGGTCACATGACTATGACGCGTCATGTAGGACCTGCGAGTGCATCTCTCCGGTACACGGTGCACATTTGTGTATCGCCGTGTACCGGCAACATACTCTAGCACACGGTCGACTCCCCGTTCCGTTAGGGACCGGCTGACACAGCCGGTCATTAATGGAGATCACCGTTGCCATAGAAACGCAGTTAGCGGTGACGTCACCGCTAACCGCGGCTTCGGGAGCACCGTTGCTATGGTAACGCATCTGTCAGCGTTACCGCGGTTACCGCTAGCAGCACTGATCTCTCACGGAGTGAAGGCTGCACGCTGCTTCCCGTTCAGCCTTCACGGAGTGAAAGCGCCACGGAAAGCAGCGTCTTCCCCCATGCAGCAGTGATGTAGCAGAGCTGCATTTGTTGAACGAGAAAGACAGAAGACCATGGATCGTGGAGGGCTGACAGGGGGTAATAAAGATGGAGTCTCTAATGTGTCTGTGTATTTATTTCTATTAAAGTATTTTTTCTCTGTGTGGTGTCTTTTTTTTTAACCCTTTATTGGAGATTCTTAATGGCCAGGTCAAACGTGCCTGACATTAAGAATCTCTGGCTTAATACTGACTAGTAAAACAAAGCCAGTATTAACTCATGATTACCCAACAAGCCACCCGGCTCCAGGGCTGTTGGAAGAGTTGGATTCAGCGCCAGATGATGGTGCTTCTATGAGAGCTCCAGTTTCTGGGACGGCTGCGGACTGAAATTCGCAGCAGAGGCGCCCAGAAACCTCGGGCTAACCTGTGCTGCAGATTCCAATCCCCAGCTGCCTAGTTGTACCTGGCTGGACACAAAAATGAAGCGAAGCCCACGTCATTTGTTTTTTAATTATTTCATGAAATAAGTGAAATAATTAAAAAAAACGGGCTTCCTTATATTTTTGGTTCCCAGCCGGGTACAAATAGGCAACTGGGGGTTGGAGGCAGCCCGTGGCTGCCTGCTGTACCTGGCTAGCATACAAAAATATGGCGAACCCCACGTAATTTTTTTGGTGAGCAAAAAACTTCTGCATACAGTCCTGGATGGAGTATGGTGAGCCTTGTAGTTCTGCAGCTGCTGTCTGCTCTTCTCCATACAGACAGACAGCAGCTGCAGAACTACAAGGCTCAGCATACTCCATCCAGGACTGTATGCAGAAGTTTTTTGCCCCCTGAAAAAATTATGTGGGCTTCGCCATATTTTTGTATACTAGCCAGGTACAGCAGGCATGTACGGCTGCCCCCAACCCCCAGTTGCCTATTTGTACCCGGCTGGGAACCAAAAATAAAGGGAAGCCCTTTTTTTATTATTTCATGAATTTCATGAAATAATTAGAAAACAAATGACTTAGGCTTCGCCCCATTTTTGTGTCCAGCCAGGTACAACTAGGCAGCTGGGGATTGGAATCCGCATCACAGGTTGGCCTGAGCTTTCTGGGCCCCTCTGCTGTCAATTGCAGTCTGCAGCCGCCTCAGAAAATGGCATTTTCATAGAAGCACCATCTTCTGGCGCTGTATCCAACTCTTCCAGCACCTGCCTGCTATACCTGGCTAGCATACAAATATATGGCGAAGCTCACGTCCTTTTTTTGTAGTTTTTTGGCAAAAAAAATAAAAAATGCTTCCCTGGATTTTCCATTGCCAGTGAAGGTAACACCTAGCAGTGGGGGTTAGCAGCCAGTAGCTGCTTGGATTACTCTTAGCTAGCAATACAAAAAATGCTGCGGGAGCCCATATATATTTTTTTTAATTATTTATTTAAATAACTAAAAACAAAATGGGCTTCCCTGTATTTTGATTGCTGGACATCACAGTGCTGTAAAAATAAATCTTTAAAAAAAATGATGTAGCGCTCCGCGGTATTTTTCATTCGCAGCGCAGATAAAGCAGACAGCTATGGTTTGCCACCCACATCTGCCTGCCGTTACCTTGGTTGGCAATCAGAAAACAGGGAAGCCCATTAATTTTTTCTATTTAAAAAATAGTTGGGTCCCCCCATTTTTGATAGCCAGCTAGGGTAAAGCAGACGGCTGTAGCCTGAAAACCACAGCTGGCAGCTTTACCGTGGTTGGGGATCCAATGTGGAGGTCCCCTCAGGCTCTTTTTTTACAATTATTTTATAAATATTAATAATTACACAATAAAAGAAGGGTCCCCCCCAAATTGGATCACCAGCCAAGGTAAAGCGGACAGCTGTGGTCTGGTATTCTCAGGGTGGGAAGGTGCATAGTTATTGGGCCTTCACAGCCTAAAAATAGCAGGCCGCAGGCACCCCAGACGTGGCGCATCCACTAGATGCGCCAATCCTGGCGCTTCACTCCAGCTCATCCCGTGCCCTGGTGCAGTGGCAAACGGGGTAATAAATTAGGTTGATACTAGCTGTAAAGTCACCTGAGATCAAGCCCAGCAGTTTGTGATGTCATGGCGTCTATTAGATACCCAACATCATAAACTGTCAGTACTAACAAAAATAAAATTGACAAAAGAAATGTATTTGAAAAAACAGTCCCCAAAACATTTCCTCTTTCACCAATTTATTGCAAGAAAAAAAATAAAGGGGTCCCACGACGACTCTGGACCGTCTAGAATATGGGGGGGAGACACTCAGGGAACGTATCCCCCATTTTCTAGGAGTGCGGACCCTTCATGTGAGGAGTGTGGGTGCAATGAATCTGCACTCACTCTCCCCGGGTCCACAGCAGCAGAGTCCATGTCGTAATGGTTGCTACCAAAGCTGCAATGCCCTGCTCATGAGGTAAGGGCATGCCTAATCAGGAGAACTATTCTACATTTCCAAATATTGGTATTTGCTGATATTATTGCTATTCCACCTACTATATATTGGGGATAGGATCTTGGAGATGGAATACCCCTTTAAGTCCAGTTATCCAGCTGAATGAATACTTAACAACAGAGCTCGCTATTTAGATGTGTTTTCTTGTGGCGTATAACGGACTCTCATGTTTGGTAGTCGTTCAGCAGGGAAACTATAAAAGCAAATCCCTCCATTTGGAAATGTAGTATATAGCTCTCCTGATCAATTATGTTCCTTACCTCATGAGCAGGGCATTGCAGTAATAATAATAATTTATTCATTTATATAGCGTTATTAATTCCATAGCGCTGTATGTCTTTGGAGTGTGGGAGGAAACCAGAGTACCTGGAGGAAACCCACGCAAACACGGGGAGAACATACAAACTCCTTGCAGATGGTGTCCTTGGTGAGAATTAAACCCAGGACCTCAGCGCTGCAAGACTGCAGTGCTAACCACTGAGCCCATTTAGCTTACAGATGCATAACCACCACTCACTGTGTCTGAACACAGGAAGCTGAGCTGACAGCCGCTCTGTGCATGCGGCAGCGTCTATTGTGAAGGATAGTGCCGTGGGGGGATCAACGCTGCACAGGTACCGTGGGACACCGGGGAACACCGGTGGGGTTATAGGGGGTGACCTGGCAGGGCCTGGGGAGGAGTTTTCTGTCGCATGTGTCATGACACATGCAACAGAAACAGAGGAGTAGGGTGAATGCGGCCGGCACGCTGCTATGCGCGCAGCCATCTTGGATTTCTGGGAGGGCATTAGGGGGGCACTTTGGCAACACCGGGGGTCCGGAAAGGACCGGAGAGGAGATTTATCATGTTTGTTCATGCCAGATGGGAGATAAATAATTTTTTACCGGCGCTGTCATTTACTGTAACGTGATCATCGGTGTACGGTGTATACCTGTGATTATGTGAGCGGGGACCAGAAAAACCGTCCTGAATCATGATCTCCAGGGTCTCAGCTAGCCCTGAAACCCCGGAGATTTTCTGACGCCGGGGGGCGTTATTCACTTATTTCTGCCTGCTGTTTATAAACAGCAGATTAGAATAAGGCTACATTAACACGACCTATCCATTTTTGCGGTCTGCAAAAAACAGTCCGTTTTTTTTCACGGGTGCATCCGTGTGGCATCCGTTTCCGTTCCGTAGACGGTCCGTATGTCATCTGTTTGTCATCCGTGTGCCTTCCGTTTTTTTTGTGTACTGCAAAAAAACTGAAGGAGGGTAAATGCATAAATTTACCCAGGATCCATAGCTTCATCCTACATGAGGCGGTCACATGTTCACTCCAGTGCCATTTTCTACTGCTTTTCACAGCGTAGAGCGCTCTGGTGATTTTCTTGTGCTTGTGCACTTCATATCAGTCTTTTCTGTCACTATAATGGCAGAAAGACACATAATGTCCCACTCTCCTGCATTTTGTAATTTTGCACCCTTTGGTGCCTTTCATGTGGCACTAAGGGGTGCTTAGCTTTGTATTTAGCCAAAAAAATGAAAAAAAAAAATGACGTAGGGTTTCCCCTATTTTTGTAGCCAGCTAGGGTAAAGCAGACGGCTGCAGCCTGCAGACCACAGCTGGCAACCTCACCTTGGCTGGTAATCCAAAACTGAGGGCACCCCACGCTGTTATTTTAAATTAAATAAATAATTAAAAAAAAAAAACACGTAGGGGTCCCCCCAAAATTGGATCACCAGCCAAGGTAAAGCAGACAGCTGAGGTCTGATATTCTCAGACTAGGGAGGTCCATGGTTATTGGACTCTCCCCAGCCTAAAAATTGCAGGCCGCAGCCGCCCCAGAAGTGGCGCATCCATTAGATGTGCCAATCCTGGTGCTTCGCCCCAGCTCATCCCGCACCCTAGTGCGGTGGCAAACGGGGTAATATATGGGGTTAATACTAGATGTGTAATGTCACCTGGCATCAAGCCCTGGGGTTGGTGAGGTCAGGCGTCTATCAGATACCCGACATCACCAACCCAGTCAGTAATAAAAAAAAATAGACGACAAACACATTTTTATTTGAAAAAATACTCCCCAATACATTCCCTCTTTAACCAATTTATTAGAAAGAAAAACAAATCCAGGTCTGGTGTAATCCAAGGGGTTGCCATGACGATCCACACTGTCCCAGTCAATGAAGAGCAGGATGTTCCCCATTGGCTGGGAGAGCAGTGCAGTGACCTGAGCTAACATCAATGGGTCAGCCCAGGTCACTGCAGGGCATGACAAGTGCTGCTGTTAGCGAGGTACATTACCTGCGCTGATCTCCTGCACTGCCGACAGCACCTGTCACTGAGTTCAATGACCACCGCCTTCACAGCCAAGTATCGTGAGAGGCCCGTGACGTCACCGCTAGTCAGTCTCGAGTCGGAAGCGACAGAAGGTGATGTGACAAGCGGCGGCCATGGAGGACAGTGACAGCGCTGAGGTCAGGACTTCATCACCGCAGGTAAGCCGAGCGGGACCATGTGTGCAGAGTGAGGAGAGAGGAGGACGTCAGTGTCGTGGACTGCATGGCTGGGGACGTGTGTGTGTGTGTGTGTGTGAGTGTGTATGTGTACATGCTGCGTGCAGGAGGGGGCGGAGTGAGCTGAGCGGGGAAGTGTGGGCATCCTGCACGTAACTAGGATAAACATCGGGTTACTAACCAAAGCGCTTTGCTTGGATACCCGATGTTTATCTTGTTTACCAGCTTCTGGCAGGCTGCCAGCGATGGCTCCTGCACACTGTAGCTGTAAAAAGCCCTGCTTTTTGCTGCTAGAACCATTCTCGAACGTATCTAGAACTATCGAGCTTAGCAAAAAGCTCGAGTTCTAGTTCTATCTAGAAGACCCCCAAAAATCACTGGAACCGCGAACTGGGGAACCTCGAACCGCGAACCGCGCTCAACTTTAGTCCTAGTCCATCTGATCCTCCGACCATCGATTCTACCCATGTCCCTTTGTCCTGGGATTTGAGAGAACTAGTGATGAGCGAGCATGCTTGTAACTACTCGGTACTCGCACGAGTATCACTGTACTCGGGCTGCTCGGCGGGTACCGAGTAATTTTGCAATACTCGTGCTTTACTCGTGGTCTTCATCCCTGCATGTTGGCGCTCTTTTGAGAGCCAGCCCTCATGCAGGGATTGGCTGGCAGACCACTGCAATGCCACAGCCCTGTTAGTTGTGGAATTGCAGTGATTGGCCGGCCTGCACAGCGTGACCGAGCCTTTATACCGGCCGGCGCGCTGTGCTCTGTACACAGCCATCTCATATTCCCTGCTTTCCACGCCCACAGGCGCCTATGATTGGTTGCAGTGAGACACGCCCCCACGCTGAGTGACAGGTGTCACACTGCACCCAATCACAGCAGCCGGTGGGCGTGTCTATACTGTGCAGTAAAATAAATAAATAAATAATTAAAAAAACGGCGTGCGGTTCCCCCCAATTTTAATACCAGCCAGATAAAGCCATACAGCTGAAGGCTGGTATTCTCAGGATGGGGAGCCCCACGTTATGGGGAGCCCCCCACCCTAACAATATCAGTCAGCAGCTGGCCAGAATTGCCGCATACATTATATGCGACAATTCTGGGGCTGTACCCGGCTCTTCCCGATTTACCCTGGTGCGTTGGCAAATCGGGGTAATAAGGAGTTATTGGAAGCCCATAGCTGCCAATAAGTCCTAGATTAATCATGTCAGGCGTCTATGAGACACCCTCCATGATTAATCTGTAAATTACAGTAAATAAACACACACACCAGAAAAAATCCTTTATTAGAAATAAAAAACACACACATATACCCTGGTTCACCACTTTAATCAGCCCGAAAAAGCCCTCCTTGTCCGGCGTACTCCAGGATGATCCAGCGTCGCATCCAGCGCTGCTGCATGGAGGTGACCGGAGCTGCAGCAGACACCGCCGCTCCGGTCACCTCCACACAGCAAATGAACACAGCCGCGCGATCAGCTGCTGTCACTGAGGTTACCCGCTGTCACCGCTGCATCCACCGGTGGCCGCGGGTAACCTCAGTGACAGCAGCTGATCGCGCGGCTGTGTTCATTTGCTGTGTGGAGGTGACCGGAGCGGCTGTGTGTGCTGCGGCTCCGGTCACCTCCATGCAGCAGCGCTGGATGCGACGCTGGATCATCCTGGATTACGCCGGACATGGAGGGCTTTTTCGGGCTGATTAAAGTGGTGAACCAGGGTATATGTGTGTGTTTTTATTTCTAATAAAGGATTTTTTCTGGTGTGTGTGTGTTTATTTACTGTAACTTACAGATTAATCATGGAGGGTGTCTCATAGACGCCTGACATGATTAATCTAGGACTTATTGGCAGCTATGGGCTGCCAATAACTCCTTATTACCCCGATTTGCCAACGCACCAGGGCAAATCGGGAAGAGCCGGGTACAGTCCCAGAACTGTCGCATATAATGTATGCGGCAATTCTGGGCGGCTGTTGGCTGATATTGTTAGGGTGGGGGGCTCCCCATAACGTGGAGCTCCCCATCCTGAGAATACCAGCCTTCAGCCGTATGGCTTTATCTGGCTGGTTTTAAAAATGGGGGGAACCGCACGCCGTTTTTTTTAATTATTTATTAATTTTAATTGTTAATTTTAATTATTTATTAAATAATTAAAAAAAACGGCGTGCGGTTCCCCCCATTTTTAAAACCAGCCAGATAAAGCCATACGGCTGAAGGCTGGTATTCTCAGGATGGGGAGCTCCACGTTATGGGGAGCCCCCCACCCTAACAATATCAGCCAACAGCTGCCCAGAATTGCCGCATACATTATATGCGACAGTTCTGGGACTGTACCCGGCTCTTCCCGATTTACCCTGGTGCGTTGGCAAATCGGGGTAATAAGGAGTTAATGGCAGCCCATAGCTGCCACTAAATCCTAGATTAATCATGTCAGGCGTCTCCCCGAGATTCCTTCCATGATTAATCTGTAAATTACAGTTAAAAAACACACACATCCGAAAAATCCTTTATTAGAAATAAAAAACACTAACAAAGTCCCTCATTACCAATTTATTAACCCCGACAAACCCTCCATGTCCGGCGTACTCCACGGACTCCGGCGTCGCGTCCAGCTCTGCTGCATGGAAGTGACAGGAGCTGCAGAAGACACCGCCGCTCCGGTCACCTCCACGCAGCTAATGAAGACAGCCGTGCGATCAGCTGAGCTGTCACTGAGGTTACCCGCTGTCACTGGATCCAGTGACGGCGGGTAACCTCAGTGACAGCTCAGCTGATCGCGCTACTCACCTCATTTGCTGCGTGGAAGTGACCGGAGCGGCGGTGTCTTCTGCAGCTCCGGTCACCTCCATGCAGCAGCGCTGGAAGCGACGCTGGAACATCCTGGATGACGCCGGACATGGAGGGCTTTTTGGGGCTGATTAAAGTGGTGAACCAGGGAATGTGTGTGTGTTTTTTATTTCTAATAAAGGATTTTTCGGGTGTGTGTGTTTATTTACTGTAACTTACAGATTAATCATGGAGGGTGTCTCATAGACGCCTGACATGATTAATCTAGGATTTAGTGGCAGCTATGGGCTGCCATTAACTCCTTATTACCCCGATTTGCCAAAGCACCAGGGCAAATCGGGAAGAGCCGGGTACAGCCCCAGAACTGTCGCATATAATGTATGCGGCAATTCTGGGCGGCTGCTGACTGATATTGTTAGGCTGGGGGGCTCCCCATAACGTGGAGCTCCCCATCCTGAGAATACCAGCCTTCAGCCGTATGGCTTTATCTGGCTGGCATTAAAATGGGGGGGACCGCACGCCGTATTTTTTTAATTATTTATTAATTTATTTTACTGCACAGTATAGACACGCCCACCGGCTGCTGTGATTGGGTGCAGTGTGACACCTGTCACTCAGCGTGGGGGCGTGTCTCACTGCAACCAATCATAGGCACCGGTGGGCGGGGAAAGCAGGGAATAGGAGATTGTTTAATGAGCGGCCGGCTTTTTCAAAATAGTAAAAGCCGCCGGTCACCTCCACGCAGCTAATGAAGGGAATAGCGCGATCAGCTGCTGTCAGTCAGGTAACTCCCGGCCACCGCTGGATCCAGCGGTGCCGCGATTAACCTCAGTGACAGCAGCTGATCGCTCTACTCACCTCAGTTGGTGCATGGAGCTGACTGGAGCGGCGGTGAGTAGCGCGATCAGCTGAGCTGTCACTGAGGTTACCCGCGGCCACCGCTGCATCCACCGCTGGATCCAGGTAACCTCAGTGACAGCTCAGCTGATCGCTATACTCATCTCATTAGCTGCGTGGAGGTGACCGGAGCGGCGGTGTCTTCTGCAGCTCCTGTCACTTCCATGCAGCAGAGCTGGACGCGACGCTGGAGGACTGTGGAGTACGCCGGACATGGAGGGTTTGTCGGGGTTAATAAATTGGTAATGAGGGACTTTGTTAGTGTTTTTTATTTCTAATAAAGGATTTTTCGGGTGTGTGTGTTTTTTAACTGTAATTTACAGATTAATCATGGAAGGAATCTCGGGGAGACGCCTGACATGATTAATCTAGGATTTAGTGGCAGCTATGGGCTGCCATTAACTCCTTATTACCCCGATTTGCCAACGCACCAGGGTAAATCGGGAAGAGCCGGGTACAGCCCCAGAACTGTCGCATCTAATGTATGCGGCAATTCTGGGCGGCTGCTGACTGATATTGTTAGGGTGGGGGGCTCCCCATAACGTGGAGCTCCCCATCCTGAGAATACCAGCCTTCAGCCGTATGGCTTTATCTGGCTGGTATTAAAATTGGGGGGACCGCATGCCGTTTTTTTTAATTATTTAATTATTTATTTCACTGCACAGTATACACACACCGGCTGCTGTGATTGGTTGCAGTGAGACAGCTGTCACTCAGTGTGGGAGCGTGTCTCATTGCAACCAATCATAGGCGCCGAAAAGCAGGACAGCAGGGAATAGGAGATTGATTAATGAGCGGCCGGCTTTTTCAAAAGAGGAAAAGCCACCGGAGTTTGAACAGCTGTGCAGCGCCGCGGCAGTGATCGGGGAACGGTAAGTAAGAGAGAGGGGGGGGAACTGACCGACAGACTGTGAGAGGGGGACAGACAAGACAGAGAGAGACAGACCGACGGACTGAGGGAGATAGAATAAAAAAAAAAAAATGACCGACATCGCTAGTAAAAAGCACAAAACGTGCGTTTTGGACATCGGAGTGCCACACAAGGTTTTCATGTAAAATCTTTCATGTATTAATCTCAAAAAGTAACATACATTAGCTCTATCTCACTATTGGGTATGTGCCCTTAACATTTCCGCCATGAAAATTCATTTTGGTGTCATTTTGGAAGGTTTTCTGGTGAGTCCGTAAAAATGGCGTAAAACTCGGACAAAATTGTTCACATCTGTGACTTTTGAGTGATAAATGCTTCAAGGGGTCTTCCCCATGCTGATGCCATGTCATTTGAGCACTCTTCTGAGACTTTTGTGACATTTTTAGGGTTTCTCCATGCTGCCGGGGGGTCATTTCACAAAAATACTCGGGTCTCCCATAGGATAACATTGGGCTCGGTGCTCGGGCCGAGTACACGAGTATCTTGGGAGGCTCGGCCCGAGCTTCGAGCACCCGAGCTTTTTAGTACTCGCTCATCACTAGAGAGAACAGATTGCTGTCACGCACTTACAGGAATTGAGCAACACCTGTACAAGTATACCTGAACCTTCCCCTTTTGTCACCAAGAACCCGAGTTTTTATCCTGTTGCTTCCAGGGTTCCTGTGATGACACGTTCCAGGACCTTATTGAATTGGAGGTCAGGAAAATACTTCTGGAAAAACCCCGGATAATTTGTCACCTTCCGAGAGAAAAGCACTTAAGGACCTGAAAACAATAATCATATTGTTGTCCGGGGTGCTGACAAAGGGGGGTCAGTGGTGGTGCTAGACAGCAAATTGTATGAAAGGGAAATTAATACCATTTTGAGTGATAACTCCACTTATAGAAAACTACCTGGTGATCCTACGTCGGATGTTTCCTCTAAACTGCGGGTTCTCTTGTTGCAAGGTTTCCAATGGGGAGTGTTTAATGCAAAGGTTCATGAATATCTCTTTGTTGACTCCCCTGTATGTCCCATTTTTCAAGGCCTTCCCAAGGTCCATAAAGGCACTTTTCCTCCCCCATTGAGGCCCATAGTAGCTAGCACAGGGTCTTTGACCAGCAATTTGAGTGACTGGCTGGATCATTATATTCAACCCCTTATGAAGCGTACTATTGGTCACATTAGGGATACGAAGAGTCTATTACAGGACTTGGAAAAGATGTCTTGGACAAGCGGTTCCTTCTGGATAATGAGTGATGTTGTCTCATTATACCCTAGCATACCGCACAAGGAAGCCTTGCAAGCTTTATATTTCCACCTGAACAAATATAGCTTATTTGATGACGTCCTCAAGGAATTCATTTTGATGACAACGGGGTTTTTGCTGACCCACAATTTTTTTCAGTTTAATGGTACATTTTATCTCCAGATAGCCAGTTGTCCCATGGGGGCGAGTTTTTCATGTGCATTGGCTAATATTTATATGGCCTACTGGGTGGAGCAGTACATCCACATAAGTGATAATCCATTGTTGCATACCATTATATGGTATGCAAGATATATTGTTGATCAAGTTTTGATATGTCAGACAGGAGATTTTGACACCCCCCAGGAGGCCATGGAAGCCGTTAATGCATATTTTAATAACAACTCTCTTAATTTGAAGTTCACGTTGAATTTATATATGAACTCAGCCCCCTTTTTTGGATATTCTGCTATCTGGAGACCCCTTGACTGGCTTGATTCATTCTGTTTTGTATAGAAAGCCCATTTGTGGCAATACCTCTCTTCATGCGAGTAGCTGTCACATGCCCCACACCCTACAGAATCTACCTGTGGGTGAACTCTTGCGAGCGAAACGTTTATGTTCATCTGAGGCTTCTTATCGTGGTGAAGCTAACCACATTAGAGAGAGACTTAGTAGGAGAGGATACCCCGACTCAGGGCCGGCTCCAGGTTTTTGTGGGCCCCGGGCGGAAGAGTCTCACTGGGCCCCATCCACACACAGACACGCACATACAGGCATACGCACATATACATATTTGAAGACAAACTCACAAAAATACTTATAAACAGACAAATCTATAGTCATACACACTGACATACATAGATACACATCATTGCATACAGACACATACCCGCTTGTCTGCATCCAGCTCCTCCTAGACATGTGGCTGTGCTGCATGATGGTCGTAACAGACATGGCCGTGCACAGTGCACACTGACACTGCTGTATATACATCACAAGAGGGGCAGAGGTATAGACATTACTGGGGGGGCATAGATGTTACTGGAGTAGCAAACAGCTCTGGGGGTATACACATTACTGGGGTGGGTTGTGACTCGCCCACCCCCGGGCTATGGGACACCCGGTGCCGGGCCGGACTAGTCCGGTGGTAGTCAGTGGTGGCTGGGCCCGGCTCCGTGGCCCTGGTGGGTGTCAGTTGAATGTGTGGCTTGGTTGTTAAAGTGTGTTCGTGACGCCACCTGTGGTATGCGGCTATTAAGCCGCCGCTGCTGTGTGAGGCCTCCGGGATGATGTTATGGCAGCAGTGTTGGTACTGCTCCCCACAGGTGGAGCAATGCCCGGGGCACAGTTGGTGCTTGTAGGTGTCTATGTAGGTGGAATAACAGAGACGAGTCCAAGGTGCAGTTCCAGTTCTTTACTCACAGTTCTTGTCAGGGCAGGCAGAACCCTTGGACTGCTGGGACCACTGTCAGGGACCTCCGTCTTCTGGGTGATTCAGAGTGTGAAATCCGGTACCCTCTCTCTTAGTGTCTCTTTCTCTGCTGTCTTCACTAGCCTTGCCTTAGTTAGATGGACTTGGCTCGGCCTCCATTACAGCCTCCAGGCTGGGGGGTCACCTGTCGGCTGATTACCCCTTTTCTGAAGGTCTGCTCTGGGTTCTGGCCCTGGGAGCTTGCAATTCCCTGGGCCTCGGTTTTTACTGTTTGGAGATTGTCTTTTCACTCCTCCAGTCTCTAGGGACCGTCCCCTGTCGCAGCTAATCACTCCACCGATGTCACTGTGGACCAGGCCACCGCAGCCTGCAGCTACTCGTAGCGCCTCTGGGCCCTCGGCTTCGGTACCCAACAAGGACAGCTCGTGGTACCTACAGGACTACCCGCGGCCCTGCGACCCTTTCTTTCCTTCTCTTCTTTCTCCTCCTTGCCTGCCTCAGCAGGCCTCCTCCTCCCTCCTTTCTCTCGTTCTTCTCCTCCAACTACATGCTGCTTCTCTCACTCCCTGAGGTAAACTGAAACTAACTTGACCTTCCTTTCTCTATCTGCTCTCTGGTCTCCTCCCACCTCCCCAGTTGCTAAGCTACCACCCTATGGGAGCAGGGATGGGTCTTACAGCCCCTCTCAGCATGCAGCATGGGAGGGTTGCCTGCCACTTTCCCTGGTCCTGTGTGTCCCTAGCAATGGGTGTAGTGTGGATTTACCAGGGGACCGGAGTTCACTCTCTTCCTCTCCCAGAATGGGGCATCACACCGCTGATGGGGTGCAATGACCTGTGGCGACGGAAGCCTCAGGGGCGCCACACTCCCCCACAGCAAATCCCAGCACGTCCTCGGGCTGAAAAACAACAAAAACATGTGGAGAAACTGCAAAATTTTTGTTATGCAAAACATAAAACAATAAAACATTTCTTCCCTTTATGGGAGGCACATATCAGTGAACGTTGCGAACTTCTTATAAAGAAAACTCTAAGTGTGCACTTCCAGTCCATTGCACGGTTTGGCAAATCCCCCATAATTCTGGTAGGGGGCACAACAGGTGCAACTAATTACATTTTTGGCTACAACAAGTCCAGTAGCCCGGCAGTTCGTTTCTTTCAATCAAACAAAATGACATAATCAACCAGCCATTAAGTCCAATGGCCTGGTTACATAGGACACATAAACAACATACCAGCCACTAAGTCCAGTGGCCTGGTATGACATGCCACATACACTTCCACCGGGGCCCACATTCCAGTTCAGTGGCCCAGTAGCACATAACATGGGGGGTGACGTCTTCAAAAAGAATAAGGGGCAAAACACAGCAGGAAAGGGTGTCGTCTTCGAAAAGAATGAGGGGCAGACAGGGGCTATCTACAGTTCAGCATCTCTTCATCTTTACTTGTAGGGATTCTTCTCCGGCTCCCCACCTGGCAGCAGGTAGACAGCGGTCAGCACAGTCTGCGTCTCCTGCGTGGCTGTAGCAGGCCTGCTGCAAGATGCTGCGGCCTGGGCCCGCTCTGAGGTAGTGCTGCTGGCTTGCATAGGGTTACTGGCTGGCGCGAGGCTGCTGGCTTGCAGGGGGTTACCAGCCATACGGCGCCACTCTGGCTCTTCTGGGGCTGCCTCCTTGTCTTGGCGGGCCGCGCCTGGCATGGCGGCGGCCTGGGTTGGAGTCGCTGCTGCGGTGAGATCTTGGCGGGCCGCACCTGGCGTAGCTGCGGCCCGGATCGGCGTCGCCGTGTCGGGCGTCTCTCCAGGGACCGCGGGCATGGCAGCGGGGGTTGGGGCTCTCGCGCCGGCAGGGGCATTAAATGACTCACCCCTCAGTTGCATCTCCGGTGTTCTGGTGGTCGCTGTCTTGCTGCAAGGTGCTGGTATCGGAGCTGCGGTCGTGGCACACGCGCCTGCAGGAGGACCGGGCAGGAACCCCACCTGGCAATCCGGGCTCCGCCGGCTGGGGGTGTCACTCTCTTTACCCGGCTCTGCAGCGGCGGCTGGATCTTCTCCGCTCTCCAGGACGCAGGACACAACCCGGTTCTGAGGTGCGTGTCCCGGCTCGGCCACTCCTCCTCTGGCCGCTCGTTGCTCGGCGTCCATCCTTTTAGCTTCTTCACGCGCCATCTTTTCTTCCTCCGCCTTCTATGGCGGGCACCGCTTCGCGCGCTTTTCTTGGACAAGGGGGCGGGGCTTCTCTTCGCGCCCTTTCTTCTTGCACGCCCCCCTTCTTCCCGCTCTCAGCAGCGCTAATGGCGGTGGTTTCTCAGTAAAGTACACAGTCTGTCACACGGTTCTTCAGGCGCACAGTACCCGGTTAGACCGGGCACGAAATCCTGTTCGTGACGCCAAAGTTGACTCGCCCACCCCCGGGCTATGGGACACCCGGTGCCGGGCCGGACTAGTCCGGTGGTAGTCAGTGGTGGCTGGGCCCGGCTCCGTGGCCCTGGTGGGTGTCAGTTGAATGTGTGGCTTGGTTGTTAAAGTGTGTTCGTGACGCCACCTGTGGTATGCGGCTATTAAGCCGCCGCTGCTGTGTGAGGCCTCCGGGATGATGTTATGGCAGCAGTGTTGGTACTGCTCCCCACAGGTGGAGCAATGCCCGGGGCACAGTTGGTGCTTGTAGGTGTCTATGTAGGTGGAATAACAGAGACGAGTCCAAGGTGCAGTTCCAGTTCTTTACTCACAGTTCTTGTCAGGGCAGGCAGAACCCTTGGACTGCTGGGACCACTGTCAGGGACCTCCGTCTTCTGGGTGATTCAGAGTGTGAAATCCGGTACCCTCTCTCTTAGTGTCTCTTTCTCTGCTGTCTTCACTAGCCTTGCCTTAGTTAGATGGACTTGGCTCGGCCTCCATTACAGCCTCCAGGCTGGGGGGTCACCTGTCGGCTGATTACCCCTTTTCTGAAGGTCTGCTCTGGGTTCTGGCCCTGGGAGCTTGCAATTCCCTGGGCCTCGGTTTTTACTGTTTGGAGATTGTCTTTTCACTCCTCCAGTCTCTAGGGACCGTCCCCTGTCGCAGCTAATCACTCCACCGATGTCACTGTGGACCAGGCCACCGCAGCCTGCAGCTACTCGTAGCGCCTCTGGGCCCTCGGCTTCGGTACCCAACAAGGACAGCTCGTGGTACCTACAGGACTACCCGCGGCCCTGCGACCCTTTCTTTCCTTCTCTTCTTTCTCCTCCTTGCCTGCCTCAGCAGGCCTCCTCCTCCCTCCTTTCTCTCGTTCTTCTCCTCCAACTACATGCTGCTTCTCTCACTCCCTGAGGTAAACTGAAACTAACTTGACCTTCCTTTCTCTATCTGCTCTCTGGTCTCCTCCCACCTCCCCAGTTGCTAAGCTACCACCCTATGGGAGCAGGGATGGGTCTTACAGCCCCTCTCAGCATGCAGCATGGGAGGGTTGCCTGCCACTTTCCCTGGTCCTGTGTGTCCCTAGCAATGGGTGTAGTGTGGATTTACCAGGGGACCGGAGTTCACTCTCTTCCTCTCCCAGAATGGGGCATCACACCGCTGATGGGGTGCAATGACCTGTGGCGACGGAAGCCTCAGGGGCGCCACAGTTGCACATACGGCTCTGGGGGGCTGCACACATGGCTATGGGGGGCGCACGCACAGCTCTAATCCATACATACTGTATACACACAGCTCTGCTACACACACCCCTTGATAGCACTGTTGCACACATCTCTGCTGCATATGTACAGACACAAACACACACACAGCTCTGCTGCATATATACACATCACTGCTGACCGAAAACTATATATACACACAGCTTTGCTGCACACATCTATGCTACACTGCCCAAACAGCACATAGTCATAAAGCTCTGCTGCCCAGAGTAAATACACACTCTGCTGCCCAAAGAGTATATATACACACAGCTCTGCTGCAGACACACACTCGGCTCTGCTTCACCCAGACACCCACTCGGCTCTGCTTCACCCGGACACCCACTCGGCTCTGCTTCACCCAGACACCCACTCGGCTCTGCTTCACCCAGACACCCACTCGGCTCTGCTTCACCCGGACACCCACTCGGCTCTGCTTCACCCGGACACCCACTCGGCTCTGCTTCACCCAGACACCCACTCGGCTCTGCTTCACCCAGACACCCACTCGGCTCTGCTTCACCCAGACACACACTCGGCTCTGCTTCACCCAGACACACACTCGGCTCTGCTTCACCCAGACACACACTCGGCTCTGCTTCACCCAGACACACACTCGGCTCTGCATCACCCAGACACACACTCGGCTCTGCTTCACCCAGACACCCACTCGGCTCTGCTTCACCCAGACACCCACTCGGCTCTGCTCCACCCAGACACCCACTCGGCTCTGCTCCACCCAGACACCCACTCGGCTCTGCTTCACCCAGACACACACTCGGCTCTGCTTCACCCAGACACACACTCTGCTCTGCTTCACCCAGACACACACTCTGCTCTGCTTCACCCAGACACACACTCGGCTCTGCTTCACCCAGACACACACTCGGCTCTGCTTCACCCAGACACACACTCGGCTCTGCTTCACCCAGACACACACTCGGCTCTGCTCCACCCAGACACACACTCGGCTCTGCTCCACCCAGACACACACTCGGCTCTGCTCCACCCAGACACACACTCGGCTCTGCTCCACCCAGACACACACTCGGCTCTGCTTCACCCAGACACACACTCGGCTCTGCTTCACCCAGACACACACTCGGCTCTGCTTCACCCAGACACACACTTACTGTTGTAGTTATCTCCTTTTAATGCAAGGGGTTTTAGATTATGATGGGACATGACATGTGCAAACGCGGCTCTGGGGGGCCCCACACACTCGGCTCTGGGGGGCCCCACACACTCGGCTCTGGGGGGCCCCACACACTCGGCTCTGGGGGACAGCACATAGTTGGGGGCCAGGACATACATCTCAGGGGGAAAAAAGCCCATGCAGCTCACTGGGGCCCATAAATCGGGGGGGCGGGGAGGGGTGTAGAACATACCACTCAAATCACTGTGGAGAGGGGGCCCACACAGCGCTGGAGGGCAGCGTTGTGCTGGGGGTCGCTGGCTGGCACTGTTCCTTGTCTTCATCTGTGGGACAGTGACTGGAGCAGGACGCTGTGTGATAGCTCCGCCCACAGATGAAGTTCAGAAAAGGAGTTTACAGGGAACGCTGAGGACAGCGTGCCTTAAAGGGACAGCACCTGCAGTTTCCTGCAGAGGACTGTGGTTCCCAGAACTCGCGAATGGGCCCCCCCGGCTGTCCAGGGCCCCGGCATTTGCCCGGGTATGCCGGGTGGTGACGCCGGCCCTGCCCCGACTGTACCCTGAATAGGGCCTCTTCTATTATTGCGAACAGGACCAGAGCTAATCTGTTGGAGGATCGCCCTGTTTCCTCATTAACTATGAACCGTGTTACTTTTTCAACACCTTTCAGTACTGATTTTTTTAAAATCAAACAGATTATTCGGCGATTTATTCCCCTCTTACGCCAGGACCCCACATTGGATGTAGTCCTGCAGTCGGGGGTCAACATAGTAGCCAAGAGAGCCCGTACCATTGGGAACCTCGTAGCACCCAGTATGTTTACCTCCAGGAAATCTAACAGAACCTGGCTTAGCGTTTCTGGTTCTTATAATTGTGGATCCAGCCGATGTGGCCTTTGCAGATTTATGCACAATACTAAATCCCTATCAGGGGATAATGGGGAGAACTTTGAAATCCGTTCGTTTATTAATTGTGCTTCCACACATGTGGTTTATTTGGCATCGTGCACATTATGCTGCAAGGGCTATGTCGGCTGCACTTCCAGAGCGCTTAGGACCAGAATCTCTGAACATGTCCGCATACCTTCAGCGGCTCATGACAGAACCTCCCTGAGCTATGTTGCATTGGTGAAAAAACGCTCCTTATCTGGTCTGACTAGACATTATATTGAATGCCATTCAGCGGATTTTTCGTCCTTAGTAGTCACAGGTATAGAGTCTGTTCCCAGACCCCCTCGTGGGGGGGACTGGTTCCAAGCTTTGCTTTTGACGGAGGCTAAATGGATTTTGAAGCTGAATACAAGATACCCAGGTGGCTTTAATTATCGCTCCGATTTGCGATTCATTTTTTAAATCGGTAGACATAGGAGAACATCCATCCCATTTTCTGATATTTAGCAGGGTGCTCTCATGCCCATGTGTGTGGATTCACTGATTATCATTTGACATAATATATGTGTGCGTGTTATAGAAGTTATAATTCAGGGATTAATACAGCATGTGCTCACTTATTCGATTTTTATATGTGCCTCTCCCCTCCCCCCCCCTTTTTTTTTCTTTTTTTCTTCCCCCCCCCATATAATCAATGTGTACATACATCCTTATGGTCTTTTTTGCCATCAAGAAAAAAGGCACATATTGATTATACCAGGCATATTTTTTGGAGGAGTAAGGCTGCTTCCACACTACGTCTTTTTAACATGCGTCCTGAACGTTTTTTTAACGCAAAAACGGATCCAGTGCAAATGCGTTTTCATTTCAATGCATTTGCAATGGACTCGCGTTAACATGCGTTCACCTGCGTTTGCGTGCGTTATAGTGAGGATCTGTGTCGCCCTGGGCAAGCCAGGGGACACAGGTCACAACACCACCACACCCCACACTCCAGGTAGGCACACCTGCTAACCAGAAATCCTTGTTGCCTTCCTCCAGAGGTTGATGATGCACACCAGGGGGTGGGCCAGGCGGTTGGCTCCGCCCACCAAGGAGCTCACAACACTGGAGGCAGGAAGTAACCAGGCAGATAGCTCAGGGACGAGCTTGAGTGAACAGCAGATAGCCCCGGGCAGGGGAAGAGTGAAGTCTAGCTGAGGGCTAGAGTAAACAGAGAAGTGAAAGTGAAGGAAGGAAAGTAGTAAAGGAGAAGAGTAAGCAAAGTGACAAAAGGAAAGAAAGCCTGAGAGCCCAGCTGTGTGTAGGGCCAGAACAGCAAGGTCAGCGACGGCGGTGACTGTTTGGAGGGGGACCGTTTGGAAGTTCCTGGAAGGACCCCGTTGGCTGTGTGCCCGGTGGTCTGGAGCAGTGTTCCGAAGGACAGTCAGCACCAGGGCAGGGGCTTCTCGGACCCCGGCAAGGCTAGGAGTTGCCAGATTTGCCAAATCCGTCAGTGACGGGGACGCAGATCCCCCAGCAACCAAGTCCCGATTGACGGCAACAGCCCGACCATTACCGGGGAGACACCGCCACCGCCAAGGCACAAGTTTCCCCAGGGCCAGCGCCTGCGGGCAAAGTGTAGAGCTCCTCCGGCCCAGATTGCAGTCGGGGAGCGGGTAACCGGAGGGAATCCACCGCTACCATCAGACAACACAGGTGCAAGGAAGAGAAACGTCACCGTTACCTACCGGGAGTGCAGGTGCAGCCGTCTGTGGGACCGTCCTACCAGCCGTTGGTTTACCATACAGACTGTGTCCGTGTGTCAGGCTGAGTGAGTACCATAGTGCCGCAAGGCACAGCGCTGCCCCCGCGTCCCTGCGCCCTCCAGGCCCTACACTTCACATCTCATCACCGGGCCCCGGGATCACCAACCCCTACCCACGGAGGGGCAACACAACACCTGGCTGCTCCGCATCACCATCCCCGGGACCCCCACACTGAGCAGCGGTGGTGCAATCACCACAACCGTGGGTGGCGTCACGAACTATAACAATCCCCACATCCAACAAACATCCCCTTTCACTCACGGGCGAGGAGTGTCGCTCGAGACACCCCGGGATCCGGCCCACGGCTCGAGCCACCAGGAGCAGCTGCCGGACCCGAGCAGAAGGGGTGAGCGCGGTGTGCTGACACCCTCCTCCCCGCCCGCGACAGATCCAGCGACTTGCAGTTTTTAACATCTTTCAAAAACGCTACATGTAGCGTTTTTGAGCTGCGTCCAAATACTGCAAATCGCTGGATCCTGACTAAACAGCATGCAAACGCATGTGAACGCTGGCATGCTGATAGACAGGATCCTGCTTGCTCTACTGAGCATGCCCAGAACCAGTCTCGCGTGATCAGTCCCTCTCTCTCCTACCTCTCTGTCTCTCTCCCCCTCCCTCTCCTCCACCTGAGAGCTGCGGACACTCGTAACCAAGGTAAATATCGGGTAACCACTTATCTTAGTTACCCGATGTTTACATTGGTTACGTGTGCAGGGAGCCCGGCTCCTAGCAGCTGCAGACGCTCGTAACCAAAGTAAAAATCGGGTATCCAAGCAAGTATATCCGATGTTTACCTTAGTTACGAACCTCCGCAGTTGTAAGAAGCCGGCTCCCAGTCTGGCACGTTTAGTTCCCCTCACTCCCGATCACATGACTCCAATGCCCGCCCCTAAACATCCAGTGACAGGATCCTACAAAGTAACACATGCGCTTGCATGCGTTTTTTGCTGTAAAAGCAGGATCCGCTTTTGCAGCAAAAACACGTTCAGGACGCATGTTAAAAAGACGTAGTGTGAAAGCAGCCTTACCTCCATATATTTGACACACAGGTATTGTTGGCAACTTCAGAATATATATAAAAAAACATACAATTTAATTTTTTTTTTTCTCCCATATAATCAATGTGTACATACACCCTTATGGTCTTTTTTGCCATCAAGAAAAAAGGCACATATTGATTATATTAGGCATATTTTTTGGAGGAGTCACCTCCATATATTTGACACACAGGTACTGCTGGCAATTTCAGAATATATATATAAAAAAAAACAAAATTTTTTTTTCCCCATCTCTGCTATTCCTACACACATGGACTTGTGTTTACAGCTTCACTCTAATCCTAAGCCAGCTCCTTAAACTCAAATATTATTATCATTGATAGGAGAATGAATGCTTTGGGGGTTACCATCTATCACTTATCATTTATTATTCACCATGGATTATAACCATTTATTGCAGTGTTTGATTTGATTTGTTTTGTTTTGTTTTGTCTTGTTCTATCTGCATAGATGGTGATGTCCACCTGTTTTCTCATGCAATTACAACTTCCCGCCCCTCCCCTCCGCCCACTCCAGGGGCTAGTCTATTTTAGTAACGTTCTGTTATACATGCAATACTTATGATTAAGTACTCTAGTTGTTTTTATGGTGTAGTCCGAAACGCGTAAAGTTTCCATGTAAAGATTCATACTCGGCCTTCACGATGTTTTTAATATTTCTAATAAAGACTTTGGAGATTTTATCTTAAAAGGAGAATCAGTGCCAGTTCATTTTTCCTATTTCCTTCATCCACTAACCGGTTGGGACTCACCGACGGATCCTAGGCACCCGCAAGGTCCAGCAGTCCGGGCAACAGGTGAGCTGAAGAATTTTTCTTTCCTTCATTAAGTCAAAATACTAAACCCAAAATCATTTGCTTAATTTGTTTCTTGAAACTTTGAGATACATCCTATAATGTTCTGCACTATACCTACACCTGGACTATACACAAGTAGAATATACTGTAATCTTTGCACACTGTATATATATATTAAATATTCCAAGCTATTAGATAAACAATACAACTTTGTAAAATAATCATGAAGAAGTGGCTTAAAATTTGCTCAATGGTGACATTACATTGAACTGGGAATCCCTCAAAATTTGATGAAATAAATTTTCAAAGAAGAAATTTGGTCTAAAAGACTTCCAAGAGGCCTACGACAACATTAAAGGAGCTGCAGGAATTTTAATCAAATACTGGTTGTGTATTGCATGTGACAACAATCGACCATGCTCTTCATATGTCTAGCCTGTGGGATAGGGTGGCAAGATGGAAGCCTTTTCTTGCAAAGAGAAACATCCAACGTTGACTATATATTGCCAAAACCTACATGTAGTCTACAAAGAGTTTGTGAGCAAATATGTCCTGATTTTCTGAGACTAAAGTGAAATTGTTTGGCCATAGTTGACATTGATGTGTTTGGTGCAAAACCAACATTGCACATCATCAAAAGGACACCATACACATGTGGGGCCCCGAGGTTCGGTGTCGGTGCAGCGGTGCATTACCTTCAGGGACTCCACGCGGCTGGATCTGGTCACAGGTAGGAAACCTTCTATTTTGATTGTCGTGACGCCACTCTCAGAATTGCGGTCAGTGGAGACCGCCACTGCAGGTTAGGGGTGCCTGGGGCTGATGGTGGGTGCAGTCAGTTGTAATAGCCTCCTGAGAGTGAGGCAAGCCCCAGGACCCTGTGTAAGTGTGTGGAACCACAAGGCGCAGAATAACTCAACACAAGCAGAATGTCTTTCAGGGGTTTTACTCAATGTTGATGGCAGGGTGAGTAACCCGGGCGTAGCTGGGATGAACCAGGCTGGAACCAGGTATCCTTCAGGGTGACTGATGAGGGTGGCTACCAACTCGCCTTCCTTAGCCCTTTGTGTTTTGGGGTAACCCCTGCTTGAAGCCCTGCTGGGGTCGCCCAGGGAAGTTGCTGGTGCCTCTCTCCCCTTCTTTTTGGCCCGTTTGCTTGTAGCCTGGACCAGGTCACTCCGGCTGCTTGCCTCCTGTGAGCTATGGGCCCTAACTTTGGCTACGTGGCTGCGGACTCTGTGGTGTTGTCTTGGGGGTGTAAAGTGCCCCCTCATGCAGGTTTGGCAAAGGAAAGGTGAATCTATCCCTGCACTGGGACCTGCTACCCGTTTGGGCCTGGTTCTCCCTGACAGTCTCCTTACTTTCCACTCCGTTGCTCTCTCTTTAGCTGTGTGTGGATTTCGGGCAGCACTCCCAGGTGACCGTTCTCCCCCGTTGGTAGTCACTGCGCGGACGCTGTTAGACTGCCACAGCCCCAGGGTCTGCTCCTCACGTCTGCTTTCCCTGAGCTGCACACTAAACCGGCTCACTCGTGGGACCTGCACTGCTGCTCCTGTCTGAGCTCCACTTCCATGCTCCTCGCTCCTCCACACTCTGCTTCAGACTGCCCCTCTCCTCCTCCTTCCTCTTTTCCCTTTTGTGCCTGCCTACGCCACCTAGCAACCAGGCTCTCTACCACACCCCTTGAGTGGAGATGGAGGCTTCGCTCAGGCTTCGCCCTCTCCTGGGATCCCCAGGGGTCCTCTCAAAGGTACATGTGTGAGACCTGATCACTATGCGCCTGTGTAGTCACACCTCGGTCAGCCTTCTGGATTACCTGTGTTGTACTGTCCCCAGCATGGGTGCAGTACTCAGTGGTGCCTGACCAGGTCAGGGGCGCCACATTCCCCCTTAGTTATCACCAGCACGTCCTCGGGCTGCAAGACAACATTTTAAAATGCGTAAAACATTAAAACATGGTAAAACGTTTTAAAACCACCAGGTACCATACATCACCACCCTCCACCCACAAGTCCGTTAACCCACCCTAAACCCTCTCTCGTTGGCCGCGCCTTCAGCCACTTCTGGCAGGATGTAGAGGCGGCTTTCATGGTCTGGTGGTTTCAGGGTATACCTGGCCTGGTGGAGCCGCGCCTTCAGCCTCTTCTGGCAGGATGTAGAGGCGGCCTCCACAGTTGGTGCTGACCAGGTACCCTGTTTGTGGTGGAGAGCCAGGCCCCATAAACAGGCATGCTCCCTGGTTGCAGGCGAGCCAGGCCCCTAAACAGGCTGGCTCTGGTGGTGGTACCTCTGGGGTAACTATTTACACTGCGAGAGTTTGTGGCTATAGCCAGTTCATAGCCTTAAGGTTCATGGGTTTCTCACATTAGTTCATGTGGGCACATTTCTTGAACATGTAAACGTTGCAAAACTTCAAACTTTAACTTCTGTACTTTACTTTACTTTACACAGATTCCTCCTCACCAGGGCTTGGGCCTGTAGGGCTGCGGCACCTGTTGCTTTCTCCATCTCTGTCATCATCTGTAGTGGTCTCATCAATGGGTTCTTTGTCTTTTCTTTCCTCTTCTTCTGTGTCTGTTTCTTTTTCTGTGTCTGTTTCTTTTGCAGGATTACTGTAGGGACTTCTGGGACATGGTGTAACATCCAGTGCGTACCATCCGCGTTCTCCTTGGTGCATGGTGAATTCCACTGAGTCTCCCATCTGTAGATTTCTTCCTGGATGTCCTCTGGGTAAATGTGCTCTAACATCCTTTCTGTTCACAAAGATGCCTTCTTTCATTCCAGGTACAACTATAAAGCCATATCCTGATTTTAAACTAAAGTCTTCCACTACTCCACGACAAAGTGGGCCTCTGACCTGGGATTTGGCTCTCCTTAAAGACCGTTTCTCTTCCAAGTCTCTGGCTGTTACTTCATCCTTCCTATTCGGAGATTGCTGTGCAGGGGAAAACTTTGTTCTGCTGCGGCGCCGTGTCTTGCGGGCTGGATTCTGCTGGGCTGCTACTTCACTGCTTGCAGGCTCCCAGGTGTGGTATCTGGGCAAATCTTCCTCAGCGGAGGATGTCGGGCCCTCTTCATCCCAGCGGGAGTACGGCAGCATCTCTGGCTCTTGGACTGGTGCTGCATCCACTGCTGATGGCTCTGGGGTCAGCTTCTCAGCTTCCTGGCCTCCCCTCCCCCTTAGTTCTTCTGGGCACTCCTCTTGTGGCAGCGCTAGGGATGGATTTTCATCAGCAGGCCAGGGCGGGGGACCCTTTTGCATGAATGTTGCAGGAGTCTTCCTGTGAGTATGCGGAGGGAGCAGATACCGGTCCACCATCTCCTTTGGGAAGTGGGCCTCTAGATCAGCCTTCAGCTTCCAGTATTCGGGGTCTTCCCCCAGCAGGGACTTCCTAGCAGGGACTTCCTTGGGCTGGGGAGCGGTGTCTGCTCTGGCCTTGCAGGCCGGGGTAAATACTTGTACAGTCTTGTCTTGGCGGGCCGAGCCTGGCGTGGCAGCGGCCTGGTCTTGGCGGGCCGAGCCTGGCGTGGCAGCGGCCTGGTCTTGGCGGGCCGAGCCTGGCGTGGCAGCGGCCTGGATTGGCGTCGCAGCTGCAGCTGGTCCTTGGCGGGCCGCACCTGACGTGGCTGCGGCCTGGTTCAGCACCTCACTTGCGGCGCGGACGAGCGTCGCTGCTGCGGTGGGGTCTTGGTGGGCCGGGCCTAGCATGGCGGCGGCCTGGGTCAGCGTCACGCCTGCGGCGTGGAGGAGGGTCGAGGTGGCAGCCGGATCTTTGCGGGCCGGGCTGGGCATCGTTGCGGCGGCCTGGGCTCGGCGGGCCGCACCTGGCGTGGCTGCGGCCTGGTTCAGCGTCGCAGCGCCGGGCGCCTCTTCAGGGACCGCGGGCATGGCAGCAAGGGTCGGGGCACTCGCGCTGACAGGGGCAACACAGGACTCACCCATCGGTAACGTCGTCGGGGCCTGAGTCGTCGCCGCTCGGTCTGGCACTCGTCGTGCGGTTCCCCTCTCGTAGGCCTGAACCGCCGCAGCCATCTCCTGCAGCTCCGCACGTCCCTCTCGGATCTGCTGCACGATCCTCGCTTCCAGTCGGTTACTGAACTGGGCAAGCTCCCAGGACCACCAGGCAGCGGAACCCGGCTCTGGGCTCCTATCTTCAGACGCCATCTTCACCGCGTCGTCGCTGCTCTGCAGATCTTTTCTCAGCAGCAGGCCTCCGACTCTTCCTTGCAGCCTCAGTGCCAGTTCCTTCACTGCCTTGAACTCTTCACCCAACAGCAGGCTTATCAGTTTCTGCTCTGCCTTTTCCAGCAGCAGGCTTCAGGCTCCCTTTCTTTCCCGACGTCTCTGAACGCCTCCGCTCCCATCACTTGCGAAGCCAGGACCCTTCAGGGGATCTCTGGGTAGCCACACCTCTTCGTGGGCGGTAACTTCTCCCAGCGCGGGCTGCTGTTGTTTTTCAGCGCGCTTTTCATGGTGGCAATATGGCGGTGCTTCCAATTTTCCAAGCGGACCGCCCAGGCACATGGTCACCTGTCTGAACAGGTCTAGTCCTTATCCTGTTCGTGACGCCAGAAGTGTGGGGCCCCGAGGTTCGGTGTCGGTGCAGCGGTGCATTACCTTCAGGGACTCCACGCGGCTGGATCTGGTCACAGGTAGGAAACCTTCTATTTTGATTGTCGTGACGCCACTCTCAGAATTGCGGTCAGTGGAGACCGCCACTGCAGGTTAGGGGTGCCTGGGGCTGATGGTGGGTGCAGTCAGTTGTAATAGCCTCCTGAGAGTGAGGCAAGCCCCAGGACCCTGTGTAAGTGTGTGGAACCACAAGGCGCAGAATAACTCAACACAAGCAGAATGTCTTTCAGGGGTTTTACTCAATGTTGATGGCAGGGTGAGTAACCCGGGCGTAGCTGGGATGAACCAGGCTGGAACCAGGTATCCTTCAGGGTGACTGATGAGGGTGGCTACCAACTCGCCTTCCTTAGCCCTTTGTGTTTTGGGGTAACCCCTGCTTGAAGCCCTGCTGGGGTCGCCCAGGGAAGTTGCTGGTGCCTCTCTCCCCTTCTTTTTGGCCCGTTTGCTTGTAGCCTGGACCAGGTCACTCCGGCTGCTTGCCTCCTGTGAGCTATGGGCCCTAACTTTGGCTACGTGGCTGCGGACTCTGTGGTGTTGTCTTGGGGGTGTAAAGTGCCCCCTCATGCAGGTTTGGCAAAGGAAAGGTGAATCTATCCCTGCACTGGGACCTGCTACCCGTTTGGGCCTGGTTCTCCCTGACAGTCTCCTTACTTTCCACTCCGTTGCTCTCTCTTTAGCTGTGTGTGGATTTCGGGCAGCACTCCCAGGTGACCGTTCTCCCCCGTTGGTAGTCACTGCGCGGACGCTGTTAGACTGCCACAGCCCCAGGGTCTGCTCCTCACGTCTGCTTTCCCTGAGCTGCACACTAAACCGGCTCACTCGTGGGACCTGCACTGCTGCTCCTGTCTGAGCTCCACTTCCATGCTCCTCGCTCCTCCACACTCTGCTTCAGACTGCCCCTCTCCTCCTCCTTCCTCTTTTCCCTTTTGTGCCTGCCTACGCCACCTAGCAACCAGGCTCTCTACCACACCCCTTGAGTGGAGATGGAGGCTTCGCTCAGGCTTCGCCCTCTCCTGGGATCCCCAGGGGTCCTCTCAAAGGTACATGTGTGAGACCTGATCACTATGCGCCTGTGTAGTCACACCTCGGTCAGCCTTCTGGATTACCTGTGTTGTACTGTCCCCAGCATGGGTGCAGTACTCAGTGGTGCCTGACCAGGTCAGGGGCGCCACATTCCCCCTTAGTTATCACCAGCACGTCCTCGGGCTGCAAGACAACATTTTAAAATGCGTAAAACATTAAAACATGGTAAAACGTTTTAAAACCACCAGGTACCATACATCACCACCCTCCACCCACAAGTCCGTTAACCCACCCTAAACCCTCTCTCGTTGGCCGCGCCTTCAGCCACTTCTGGCAGGATGTAGAGGCGGCTTTCATGGTCTGGTGGTTTCAGGGTATACCTGGCCTGGTGGAGCCGCGCCTTCAGCCTCTTCTGGCAGGATGTAGAGGCGGCCTCCACAGTTGGTGCTGACCAGGTACCCTGTTTGTGGTGGAGAGCCAGGCCCCATAAACAGGCATGCTCCCTGGTTGCAGGCGAGCCAGGCCCCTAAACAGGCTGGCTCTGGTGGTGGTACCTCTGGGGTAACTATTTACACTGCGAGAGTTTGTGGCTATAGCCAGTTCATAGCCTTAAGGTTCATGGGTTTCTCACATTAGTTCATGTGGGCACATTTCTTGAACATGTAAACGTTGCAAAACTTCAAACTTTAACTTCTGTACTTTACTTTACTTTACACAGATTCCTCCTCACCAGGGCTTGGGCCTGTAGGGCTGCGGCACCTGTTGCTTTCTCCATCTCTGTCATCATCTGTAGTGGTCTCATCAATGGGTTCTTTGTCTTTTCTTTCCTCTTCTTCTGTGTCTGTTTCTTTTTCTGTGTCTGTTTCTTTTGCAGGATTACTGTAGGGACTTCTGGGACATGGTGTAACATCCAGTGCGTACCATCCGCGTTCTCCTTGGTGCATGGTGAATTCCACTGAGTCTCCCATCTGTAGATTTCTTCCTGGATGTCCTCTGGGTAAATGTGCTCTAACATCCTTTCTGTTCACAAAGATGCCTTCTTTCATTCCAGGTACAACTATAAAGCCATATCCTGATTTTAAACTAAAGTCTTCCACTACTCCACGACAAAGTGGGCCTCTGACCTGGGATTTGGCTCTCCTTAAAGACCGTTTCTCTTCCAAGTCTCTGGCTGTTACTTCATCCTTCCTATTCGGAGATTGCTGTGCAGGGGAAAACTTTGTTCTGCTGCGGCGCCGTGTCTTGCGGGCTGGATTCTGCTGGGCTGCTACTTCACTGCTTGCAGGCTCCCAGGTGTGGTATCTGGGCAAATCTTCCTCAGCGGAGGATGTCGGGCCCTCTTCATCCCAGCGGGAGTACGGCAGCATCTCTGGCTCTTGGACTGGTGCTGCATCCACTGCTGATGGCTCTGGGGTCAGCTTCTCAGCTTCCTGGCCTCCCCTCCCCCTTAGTTCTTCTGGGCACTCCTCTTGTGGCAGCGCTAGGGATGGATTTTCATCAGCAGGCCAGGGCGGGGGACCCTTTTGCATGAATGTTGCAGGAGTCTTCCTGTGAGTATGCGGAGGGAGCAGATACCGGTCCACCATCTCCTTTGGGAAGTGGGCCTCTAGATCAGCCTTCAGCTTCCAGTATTCGGGGTCTTCCCCCAGCAGGGACTTCCTAGCAGGGACTTCCTTGGGCTGGGGAGCGGTGTCTGCTCTGGCCTTGCAGGCCGGGGTAAATACTTGTACAGTCTTGTCTTGGCGGGCCGAGCCTGGCGTGGCAGCGGCCTGGTCTTGGCGGGCCGAGCCTGGCGTGGCAGCGGCCTGGTCTTGGCGGGCCGAGCCTGGCGTGGCAGCGGCCTGGATTGGCGTCGCAGCTGCAGCTGGTCCTTGGCGGGCCGCACCTGACGTGGCTGCGGCCTGGTTCAGCACCTCACTTGCGGCGCGGACGAGCGTCGCTGCTGCGGTGGGGTCTTGGTGGGCCGGGCCTAGCATGGCGGCGGCCTGGGTCAGCGTCACGCCTGCGGCGTGGAGGAGGGTCGAGGTGGCAGCCGGATCTTTGCGGGCCGGGCTGGGCATCGTTGCGGCGGCCTGGGCTCGGCGGGCCGCACCTGGCGTGGCTGCGGCCTGGTTCAGCGTCGCAGCGCCGGGCGCCTCTTCAGGGACCGCGGGCATGGCAGCAAGGGTCGGGGCACTCGCGCTGACAGGGGCAACACAGGACTCACCCATCGGTAACGTCGTCGGGGCCTGAGTCGTCGCCGCTCGGTCTGGCACTCGTCGTGCGGTTCCCCTCTCGTAGGCCTGAACCGCCGCAGCCATCTCCTGCAGCTCCGCACGTCCCTCTCGGATCTGCTGCACGATCCTCGCTTCCAGTCGGTTACTGAACTGGGCAAGCTCCCAGGACCACCAGGCAGCGGAACCCGGCTCTGGGCTCCTATCTTCAGACGCCATCTTCACCGCGTCGTCGCTGCTCTGCAGATCTTTTCTCAGCAGCAGGCCTCCGACTCTTCCTTGCAGCCTCAGTGCCAGTTCCTTCACTGCCTTGAACTCTTCACCCAACAGCAGGCTTATCAGTTTCTGCTCTGCCTTTTCCAGCAGCAGGCTTCAGGCTCCCTTTCTTTCCCGACGTCTCTGAACGCCTCCGCTCCCATCACTTGCGAAGCCAGGACCCTTCAGGGGATCTCTGGGTAGCCACACCTCTTCGTGGGCGGTAACTTCTCCCAGCGCGGGCTGCTGTTGTTTTTCAGCGCGCTTTTCATGGTGGCAATATGGCGGTGCTTCCAATTTTCCAAGCGGACCGCCCAGGCACATGGTCACCTGTCTGAACAGGTCTAGTCCTTATCCTGTTCGTGACGCCAGAAGTGTGGGGCCCCGAGGTTCGGTGTCGGTGCAGCGGTGCATTACCTTCAGGGACTCCACGCGGCTGGATCTGGTCACAGGTAGGAAACCTTCTATTTTGATTGTCGTGACGCCACTCTCAGAATTGCGGTCAGTGGAGACCGCCACTGCAGGTTAGGGGTGCCTGGGGCTGATGGTGGGTGCAGTCAGTTGTAATAGCCTCCTGAGAGTGAGGCAAGCCCCAGGACCCTGTGTAAGTGTGTGGAACCACAAGGCGCAGAATAACTCAACACAAGCAGAATGTCTTTCAGGGGTTTTACTCAATGTTGATGGCAGGGTGAGTAACCCGGGCGTAGCTGGGATGAACCAGGCTGGAACCAGGTATCCTTCAGGCTGACTGATGAGGGTGGCTACCAACTCGCCTTCCTTAGCCCTTTGTGTTTTGGGGTAACCCCTTCTTGAAGCCCTGCTGGGGTCGCCCAGGGAAGTTGCTGGTGCCTCTCTCCCCTTCTTTTTGGCCCGTTTGCTTGTAGCCTGGACCAGGTCACTCCGGCTGCTTGCCTCCTGTGAGCTATGGGCCCTAACTTTGGCTACGTGGCTGCGGACTCTGTGGTGTTGTCTTGGGGGTGTAAAGTGCCCCCTCATGCAGGTTTGGCAAAGGAAAGGTGAATCTATCCCTGCACTGGGACCTGCTACCCGTTTGGGCCTGGTTCTCCCTGACAGTCTCCTTACTTTCCACTCCGTTGCTCTCTCTTTAGCTGTGTGTGGATTTCGGGCAGCACTCCCAGGTGACCGTTCTCCCCCGTTGGTAGTCACTGCGCGGACGCTGTTAGACTGCCACAGCCCCAGGGTCTGCTCCTCACGTCTCCTTTCCCTGAGCTGCACACTAAACCGGCTCACTCGTGGGACCTGCACTGCTGCTCCTGTCTGAGCTCCACTTCCATGCTCCTCGCTCCTCCACACTCTGCTTCAGACTGCCCCTCTCCTCCTCCTTCCTCTTTTCCCTTTTGTGCCTGCCTACGCCACCTAGCAACCAGGCTCTCTACCACACCCCTTGAGTGGAGATGGAGGCTTCGCTCAGGCTTCGCCCCCTCCTGGGATCCCCAGGGGTCCTCTCAAAGGTACATGTGTGAGACCTGATCACTATGCGCCTGTGTAGTCACACCTCGGTCAGCCTTCTGGATTACCTGTGTTGTACTGTCCCCAGCATGGGTGCAGTACTCAGTGGTGCCTGACCAGGTCAGGGGCGCCACACACACAGAGGCAGTAAAAATGCTTTCTGGTTGTTTTTCAGAAAATGGAGCTGTGGCTATAGTCAACATTGAGGGAATGCTGAACACTTTCAAATTTCAGTCAATTAAGCATGAAAAACATTAGGCCTTTGCTAGAAATCTGTAGATAAAAAGAAATTTAACCATTCAGGTCAAAAACAATCCCGAAAATACCTCAAAATCAGAAAAAGAATAGCTTCACGTGACTTGAAAAGGGCTGTACAGAGTAGATGTCCTCACAATCTGACCGATTTGGAGCTCTACTGCAAAGATGAACAGTCAAAGATTGCCAGTTCTTGATGTGTCATGCTGATACACTACTACCCAAAAAGACATAAAGCGTAAAAATTGTTTTAATTTTTATTTCATAAGTCAACAGTACACATGAAAATGAACAACTTTGTAATATATCTTATCAGACAAATTTGCTTCTTTATGTCAAAATTGATCAGTCATTATCAAAATTCTCAATTCTGGGGTAAAATTTGTATTCATTGAAGATTTTACTGATTATAGATTTTACCTTAGAATTTTTTTATCTCTACTGGCTAACACGGTACAAAGATATATTTTACCTTAGAATTGAAAATTTTGATAATGACTGATCAATTCTGGCAGAGAAAAAGCAAATTTAACTGGTAAGAAATATTACAGTTACTTATTTTAATGTGTACTATTGATTTATAAAATAAAAATTAAAACAACGGTTTTTAATTCTGCCTGTCATACATTCAAAGAGGGCTTCAACATAATTTAAGGGTGTGCATTTTTATGAAACCACATTACTTTAGGTCATTAATTTTTCTTTCCCCACAACCAGAAAAAAATTCAGATGATTTTTCAATGGAATTGTATGGGTGACATTAAAGGTGAAAAAAAATCTGAATGATTCTTCTTAAAATTATTTTTTATATGACAAAAATCTGGCAATTCGACAATGGTGGAAGATACACTACACATTCATGCTGGGAAGGCAATTAAATATCGTAAATACCAGATTTTGTAGACTACATGAAGCTCTTTTTTCTTCAAAAATCTGAATTTTATAGTCCAGAAGTATATGCCTGTGGCTGGGGAAGGGAAGGGCGGTGGTGCCAGAGGAGCGGATCACAGGAGGCAGGAGCCAGCATTGGGGATAACAATTGTGCATAGTAATAAAGAGGATGAATATTCACTGCTCTCCATGCCCATAATCACTCCCTCCTCTCAGCACTGAAGCTGGTTTCATGGAGCACCAGGGTAATCATATGTGTCTGCTATTAGGAAAAATGAATATTCACTGCTCCCCACGCCCATAATCCCGGGCAGGAGGAGCAATGAATATTTCAGCAACCGACTTCCGAATGTATCTGGGGGTGCAGGGTATTGACATCATATGCTGCCCCAATTAGATGCTGAAGTCACTTGCTGCCATCAGAAGAGCACATAACACATTGGGAGAGTGAAGGAATGGTGAGTATAATTGATTATTTTTTTTATGGTTGTGGCATGATGAGGAGCACACATAGCAGGATGAGGGACATATATACCAGGATGGGGATAATGTCTACCAGGATGCAGGACATATATACCAGAATGGGCCAATGATGAGCATCATATACGCCTGGATGTGCACAGGATGAGTGCCATACATACCAAAATGAGAACATATATACAAGAATGAGGGCCATATGTACTAAGATAAGGGCCTCTGAGGGGACCCCGGATAGGGGACACGCGTACAGAATTGGGGGTCGTTACTCCCATAACAGTGTCAGAAGTAGATCCTCCCTAATAGTGCATCATGACCTCATTTTTTGCTTCAATTTGTTTTCTTATTTTCTCCTCCAAAACTTTGATGTATCTGGTCAAGTGCAGCTAATAATTCGCAAAGTATGGTACATGAGAGCAACCTCATTCCTACTCTAATAATCTCATTATGATAGCAAAACCCTGAAACCAGAGGTTACAAATAAAAGTGATAATATTTATTTGTCAATTTTGACATTTGTATGACATTCTGAAGACTTTGGGCTCATTCAAACATCAAAGATTTTTCTTGAATGGAAAAAATGGTTTAAGGTTTCATCAGGGATTTTGATTCCATTTTCATCAGAGTTTGGTCAGTGTGTCAGTTTTTACCATTAGTTGTTCTAGCATGAAAAAAATATTAGAAAGGATTCTCAAGCTTCACCTATCAGTCCATGAAAAGCAGACGATACGCAGATAAGATCCTAGGAATGTCCATTTTTTTTTCATGGAACCAAAGACTTACGTTGGTGAGTTTGATCCATGACTCAAATGAAAGTTGGACATCTGTCTGTGATTTTGTGCAGATTTTTTTTCAGCAACTCAATCGGCAAAAATGTATAAACATGTGAACAGCCTCATGGTCTATAACAGGTGCAAGTTGTATCTATGAAAACGCGGACAGAAGTAGAGCCAAAGCTGCTTCGATGTTTCTAGCCATTAAATAGCTCCTTCAAACATCAGTAATTTTTCTTGTGCACAAAAATAGTCTGAGTCTCAATATTTCGATCAACAGAGTGTAAACAGAGTTTAGTCATTTTTTAAAATCAGATTTTGGTCACAATTTCATCAGCTTTTCTCAGATGAAAACAAATCTGTTGGTTTCTGAAGCTTTACCTATCAGTCAATGAAACACAAAACACACAGACAGCATCTGGGGGATGTTTCAATTTTTTCACAGACTCATAGACTTGCAGTGACGAGTTTTATCCGACACTCAGATCAATATCAGACAAGTCTCTTTGCTTTCCTGCAGATCAATTGATCCGAAAAAAAAATGGGACATGCAACTACCCCATAAACTATCAGAAGTACAAGTGTGAGAAACACAGAATGCACACATAAGAGAATTACTGTTTTCTTAATCAGCCCTAAATGCCAAATGCAAACTGAAGGAAAAAGTGATCTAATGTTTTTGCAATGTAAGTGCTCCCAACCGTTCGGTTCATCAGTTTTTGTGTAAGACAGTTGGCTTGATTGCAACGTTTCATGTAATGTTGGGATCTGGTGCGAGACCATCACCTGAGAGAAAAATTTGCATCAATTTCGATATCAGTCCTAATCTACTAAGCTGTATCAGGCTTTAAAAGTTATAATTCCTATAGACAACAATGGAGTAATAAGTTCAACAAAATAGAGTATCTTCAAAAAATACAAATTTTATTGTAGCAAATTTTATTTATTTATTGTAGTAAATTTTATTTTCTTGAGCCTGAAGAAGAGACCTGAGCAGTCTCGAAAGATTGCTCTTACAATCTTTTCAGTTAGCCATTAAAAGGTATCAACCACGGAGGACTCTCAGTTTTTTTAAACAATTTTTTATCAAATTTTATTGAACATTTATAGACATAAAAATCCATTTATGGTAAAAATATGCAGAGAGCTCAAGGTTCAGACAGAAACATTAGTACATCACAAACTCCCCCAGCCACAGCACTAGTAAGACATGGGTATATGTAACAGAAAGTACAACATCAAACTCATCAGTATCAACTGGGTAATACTAAATACAAAAAATATATATATATATATATATATACAGACCAAAAGTGTGGACACACTTTCTCATTCAAAGAGTTTTCTTCATTTTCATGACTCTGACAATTGTAGATTGACATTGAAGACATCAAAACTATGAATTAACACATGTGGAATGAAGTACTTAACAAAAAGTGTGAAACAACTGAAAATATGTCTTATATTCTAGGTTCTTCAAAGTAGCCACCTTTTGCTTTGATTACTGCTTTGCACACTCTTGGCATTCTCTTGATGATCTTCAAGAGGTAGTCACCGGAAATGGTTTTCCAACAGTCTTGAAGGAGTTCCCAGAGATGCTTAGCACTTGTTGGCCCTTTTGCCTTCACTCTGCGGACCAGCTCCCCCCAAACCATCTTGCTTGGGTTCAGGTCTGGTGACTGTGGTGGCTAGGTTTCGCGTAGGACTTCCATGCATCAACGATGACCATGGGCACTGACATGCGTTTCGCGTAGAGCTTCCTATTTTGATCACATTTTGTGTCCAGTTTGTGCCATGGTATAACCCCGGATGGTTATATATTTACTATTGCACAGTTGATGCTGATGAGTTTGATGTTATACTGTCTGCTATGTTACATATACCCATGTCTTAGTAGTGCTGTGGCTGGGTGAGTTTGGGATGTACTAATGTTTCTGTCTGCACCTTGAACTCTCTGCATATTTTTACCCTAAATGGATTTTGATGACTATAAATTTTCAATAAAAGTTGTATTTTTTGAAGATACTCTATTTTGTAGGACTTATTACTCCATTGTTGGCTATAGGAATTATATTGTGTCTGGAGTTTGTCCATGATTTATATTCACATGTATGGCATTTTCTCAGTGACTGATTATTAGGCTCAAAAAATTAGCCTGATGCAAAAGATATATGCAAATCTAGCAACAGAATATTTAAAGAGTTAAACATAGTTCAAAATAGCTATGAATAAGTTACATTAGGAATTTATTATGCCATTATGAAATTCCACTTTATTTTCTGCTTTACTGTAGTTTGGCCACTACCCTGATGAATCAATGTCAATTTCTAATTTCTTTGCATCTTAAAATTTCTGCTGGCCGAAGCATATAATAATATACCTGGCTTCTAATAGCTTACTAAATAATGTCCCAGATGTATATCAGGTAATTATACCAATCCTAATGTTCCAGGGGTTAATAAATATATGGATTACATTTCCAGTGTGTAATGTGCAATTTTAGTTGCAGAAAGCTACGGTAAATGAAAATAGACAACCGCCCGCCAACCACATACTCAGTAATGGATGGGGGTGACAAGGGCCCACTAGTGACTTAATTCCGGGGACCCACTGTTCAGTTACATCTAATTTCACCTAATCCTTTATCATAAATTTGCCTATGTGTCTATATAATGATTTCAGATGCTGTCTTTGCTTGAACATATTGTCTTAAGTGAGCTAAACACTGCTCTTGCAGGATGATGGGGCCCACCAGAGGATTCACCTGTTCCCCAGTGGGCCAGTCCTACCTTGCAAACACCTGTATATATAACTACACATGATTTCACAGGGGTAGGGTTAAACACTACACTAAGAATAAAACAAAAGTCTCCGGAACATAACCAGACAATTTTATAATATATTCCAAATATTACATTTATCATTAGGCCTCTAATTTATATTCATAAAAGGGAATTCATAACCCCTTTCTTTGGTATGATCTTGCAATAGTTACAGAGAATCAAAAAGAGATAGATGTCTCTTCTTCTACTCTGACCTAAGAGTGCACACACCATTAATTCTGAAATAGAAGCAATCAATCAAGAAAATTCAAATTCTTCTCACCTTGACAATGTGTCTTGTGTATTTTATTCATGGCAGAAAACTCTCTGCTACTCCAGGGACAACCTTTAATTATTGCAATAGAGCTTTGAGTAAACTGTGCTTTATCAACAGGCCTTTCCTTGCACAAGAAAAATAGAGAAATCAGTGTCAAGGGCAATGGAGACAAACATGTTTGAGGCTTAGTTATAATACTAAATGAAGTCAACTTTTCATTAATATGATGAAAATATTTCTAGAATTATTTACTCACATGTTTTCTTTTTAATGTGTGATAATATATGAATATATTTCTTGTGACCCAGAAATCTTATAGGCAACTATTGAAAACAGTTAAAAATTGTTTTAGGTAAGGAATGAGCATCAACATGAACCATGAACCTTAAGGGGAAACTGTCAGCAGGTTATTGTCATGTTAAGGGCAGTTTTCCATGAGGTCTCTGTGTTTCCTCTGCCAATATCCCTCGCAGCTCCACCTTTACAACAAGTAATGGACATAGAAGTTTTGAGATCAGAAAACACATCACTTGTGCCAGTGTTATTGTTATTTACTATGCCACATGTGGATGGGGTAAGATTTATGTGGGTCTCACTTCTAGGGAATTGAGAGTGAGGGTAAAGGGTGCTTTACACGCTGCGACATCTCTACCGATTTATCATCGGGGTCACGTCATTAGTGACACACATCCGGCACTGGTAGCGACATCGCAGCGTGTGACACCAAGGAGTGACGATCAACGATCACAAAATCGTTCAAAAACGGTGATCATTGACACGTCACTCATTTCCTTAATATCACTGCTGCAGGTACGATGTTGTTCATCATTCCTGCGACATCACACATCGCTATGCGTGACACCGCAGGAACGAGGAACATCTCCTTACCTGTGTCCACCGGCAATGTGGAAGGAAGGAGGAGGGAGGGATGTTACGTCCCGCTCATCTCCGCCCCTCTGCTTCTATTGGCCGGTCGCTTAGTGACGCCGCAGTGACGTTGCTATGACGCCGAACGCACCTCCCCCTTGAGGTAGGGATTGTTCGGCGGTCACAGCAACGTCGCTGACAAGGTATGTTCGTGTAACGCTGCCATAGCGATAATGTTCGCAACGGCAGCGAGCACCAAATGTCGCATTAATGACGGGGGCGGGTGCTATCACGCTCGACATGGCTAGCAATCGCTAGTGATGTCGCAGAGTGTAAAACACCCTTAAGGGAGCATGTGAGGGATATTGGCGTGGCAAAGACAGCAACTAATGATACAGAATTGAAAACAATCACAAGACACTTCAAAGCCTATCATGGCTGTAATCCCAAGTCTTTTAGTGGGAGGGGGATTGATGTGGGCCATTTGGGCATACGGGGAAGTGACATTAAGAAATTGTGGGCCCAGAGGGAGGCCAAGTGGATCACGATAATGGACACGATGACTCGCAAAGTGTTAAACAAGTCATTGAGTTTTTCCTGGTATCTGTGACTTGGAGCATCTGAAACCTGTGTCTTTCTGGGAGTGTGAATCACATGAGTATAATTTGCTCTATATGTTTTATACGTTCTATACAGTATCAATATCATCAGTTTTTAATTGTGAGTTTTTTATGTCTTTAATTATGTGCTATTTTTTCAATTTGTAACAAAACCCCTTTTCTAAAATCTACCTTTATGTCATGACTACTAGAGATGAGCGAACCGGTCCCGGTTCGGCTCGAGGCGGTTCGCCGAACGGGGGGTCTGGCTCGAGTTCGGCTCGTCGAACGTTCGACGAACCGAACTCGAGCCCATAGGAAACAATGGCAGGCAATCACAAACACAGTAAAACACCTAGAAAACACCCTCAAAGGTGTCCAAAAGGTGACAAACAACTCACAACACAACACAAACACATGGGAAAGTGACAAGGACATGTACTCATGCGAAAACAAAACAGCTGGACAAGGAAAAAGAGGAGGACACACAGATATAGGCATGGCACGCCCTTCTAAAGTCATGTAAAACACCGCAAGGTGACTCCAAGCGGAGTCTCCCTTTTTTCCAAAAACTGGGCCCCACACACCCACCCCTTCAGTGGCAGCAGTTGTGCCCCAGTTGTACACTTCACAGCTAGATTTGCATCAAGCACATTCAAAAATACGCCATTCTTATCCGTCCCCAGGATGACACCGGGGTAGGTAGCAAAGTCTTTCCTGATCCCAGCTCTGTTCATCTTGGCTTCTTTTAAAAACACAGCAAGCAAGGGTTACTCCAAGCGGAGTCTCCCTTTTTTCCAAAAATTGGGCCCCACACACACCCACCCCTTCAGTGGCAGCACTTGGGCCCCAGTTGTACACTTCACAGCTAGATTTGCATCAAGCACATTCAAAAATACGCTATTCTTAACCGTCCCCAGGATGACACCGGGGTAGGTAGCAAAGTCTTTCCTGATCCCAGCTCTGTTCATCTTGGCTTCTTTTAAAAACACAGCAAGCAAGGGTTACTCCAAGCGGAGTCTCCCTTTTTTCCAAAAATTGGGCCACACAGACACCCACCCCATCAGTGGCAGCACTTGGGCCCTAGTTGCAAACAGGATGTTTTGATTTGCATCAAGCACATTCAAAAATACGCTATTCTTAGCCGTCCCCAGGATGACACCGGGGTAGGTAGCAAAGTCTTTGCTGACCCATGACTTGTTCATCTTGGCTTCTTTTAAAAACAATGTAAGCAAGGGTTACTCCAAGCGGAGTCTCCCTTTTTTCCAAAAATTGGGCCACACAGACACCCACCCCATCAGTGGCAGCACTTGGGCCCTAGTTGCAAACAGGATGTTTTGATTTGCATCAAGCACATTCAAAAATACGCTATTCTTAGCCGTCCACAGGATGACACCGGGGTAGGTAGCAAAGTCTTTCCTGATCCCAGCTCTGTTCATCTTGGCTTCTTTTAAAAACACAGCAAGCAAGGGTTACTCCAAGCGGAGTCTCCCTTTTTTCCAAAAATTGGGCCACACAGACACCCACCACATCAGTGGCAGCACTTGGGCCCTAGTTGCAAACAGGATGTTTTGATTTGCATCAAGCACATTCAAAAATACGCTATTCTTAGCCGTCCCCAGGATGACACCGGGGTAGGTAGCAAAGTCTTTGCTGACCCATGACTTGTTCATCTTGGCTTCTTTTAAAAACAATGTAAGCAAGGGTTACTCCAAGCGGAGTCTCCCTTTTTTCCAAAAATTGGGCCACACAGACACCCACCCCATCAGTGGCAGCACTTGGGCCCTAGTTGCAAACAGGATGTTTTGATTTGCATCAAGCACATTCAAAAATACGCTATTCTTAGCCGTCCCCAGGATGACACCGGGGTAGGTAGCAAAGTCTTTCCTGATCCCAGCTCTGTTCATCTTGGCTTCTTTTAAAAACACAGCAAGCAAGGGTTACTCCAAGCGGAGTCTCCCTTTTTTCCAAAAATTGGGCCACACAGACACCCACCCCATCAGTGGCAGCACTTGGGCCCTAGTTGCAAACAGGATGTTTTGATTTGCATCAAGCACATTCAAAAATACGCTATTCTTAGCCGTCCCCAGGATGACACCGGGGTAGGTAGCAAAGTCTTTCCTGATCCCAGCTCTGTTCATCTTGGCTTCTTTTAAAAACACAGCAAGCAAGGGTTACTCCAAGCGGAGTCTCCCTTTTTTCCAAAAATTGGGCCACACAGACACCCACCCCATCAGTGGCAGCACTTGGGCCCTAGTTGCAAACAGGATGTTTTGATTTGCATCAAGCACATTCAAAAATACGCTATTCTTAGCCGTCCCCAGGATGACACCGGGGTAGGTAGCAAAGTCTTTGCTGACCCATGACTTGTTCATCTTGGCTTCTTTTAAAAACAATGTAAGCAAGGGTTACTCCAAGCGGAGTCTCCCTTTTTTCCAAAAATTGGGCCACACAGACACCCACCCCATCAGTGGCAGCACTTGGGCCCTAGTTGCAAACAGGATGTTTTGATTTGCATCAAGCACATTCAAAAATACGCTATTCTTAGCCGTCCACAGGATGACACCGGGGTAGGTAGCAAAGTCTTTCCTGATCCCAGCTCTGTTCATCTTGGCTTCTTTTAAAAACACAGCAAGCAAGGGTTACTCCAAGCGGAGTCTCCCTTTTTTCCAAAAATTGGGCCACACAGACACCCACCCCATCAGTGGCAGCACTTGGGCCCTAGTTGCAAACAGGATGTTTTGATTTGCATCAAGCACATTCAAAAATACGCTATTCTTAGCCGTCCCCAGGATGACACTGGGGTAGGTAGCAAAGTCTTTGCTGACCCATGACTTGTTCATCTTGGCTTCTTTTAAAAACAATGTAAGCAAGGGTTACTCCAAGCGGAGTCTCCCCTTTTTTCCAAAAATTGGGCCCCACACACACCCACCCATTCAGTGGCAGCAGTTGTGCCCCAGTTGTACACTTCACAGCTAGATTTGCATCAAGCACATTCAAAAATACGCCATTCTTATCCGTCCCCAGGATGACACCGGGGTAGGTAGCAAAGTCTTTCCTGATCCCAGCTCTGTTCATCTTGGCTTCTTTTAAAAACACAGCAAGCAAGGGTTACTCCAAGCGGAGTCTCCCTTTTTTCCAAAAATTGGGCCCCACACACACCCACCCCTTCAGTGGCAGCAGTTGTGCCCCAGTTGTACACTTCACAGCTAGATTTGCATCAAGCACATTCAAAAATACGCTATTCTTAACCGTCCCCAGGATGACACCGGGGTAGGTAGCAAAGTCTTTCCTGATCCCAGCTCTGTTCATCTTGGCTTCTTTTAAAAACACAGCAAGCAAGGGTTACTCCAAGCGGAGTCTCCCTTTTTTCCAAAAATTGGGCCACACAGACACCCACCCCATCAGTGGCAGCACTTGGGCCCTAGTTGCAAACAGGATGTTTTGATTTGCATCAAGCACATTCAAAAATACGCTATTCTTAGCCGTCCCCAGGATGACACCGGGGTAGGTAGCAAAGTCTTTCCTGATCCCAGCTCTGTTCATCTTGGCTTCTTTTAAAAACACAGCAAGCAAGGGTTACTCCAAGCGGAGTCTCCCTTTTTTCCAAAAATTGGGCCACACAGACACCCACCCCATCAGTGGCAGCACTTGGGCCCTAGTTGCAAACAGGATGTTTTGATTTGCATCAAGCACATTCAAAAATACGCTATTCTTAGCCGTCCCCAGGATGACACTGGGGTAGGTAGCAAAGTCTTTGCTGACCCATGACTTGTTCATCTTGGCTTCTTTTAAAAACAATGTAAGCAAGGGTTACTCCAAGCGGAGTCTCCCCTTTTTTCCAAAAATTGGGCCCCACACACACCCACCCATTCAGTGGCAGCAGTTGTGCCCCAGTTGTACACTTCACAGCTAGATTTGCATCAAGCACATTCAAAAATACGCCATTCTTATCCGTCCCCAGGATGACACCGGGGTAGGTAGCAAAGTCTTTCCTGATCCCAGCTCTGTTCATCTTGGCTTCTTTTAAAAACACAGCAAGCAAGGGTTACTCCAAGCGGAGTCTCCCTTTTTTCCAAAAATTGGGCCACACAGACACCCACCACATCAGTGGCAGCACTTGGGCCCTAGTTGCAAACAGGATGTTTTGATTTGCATCAAGCACATTCAAAAATACGCTATTCTTAGCCGTCCCCAGGATGACACCGGGGTAGGTAGCAAAGTCTTTCCTGATCCCAGCTCTGTTCATCTTGGCTTCTTTTAAAAACACAGCAAGCAAGGGTTACTCCAAGCGGAGTCTCCCTTTTTTCCAAAAATTGGGCCACACAGACACCCACCCCATCAGTGGCAGCACTTGGGCCCTAGTTGCAAACAGGATGTTTTGATTTGCATCAAGCACATTCAAAAATACGCTATTCTTAGCCGTCCCCAGGATGACACCGGGGTAGGTAGCAAAGTCTTTCCTGATCCCAGCTCTGTTCATCTTGGCTTCTTTTAAAAACACAGCAAGCAAGGGTTACTCCAAGCGGAGTCTCCCTTTTTTCCAAAAATTGGGCCACACAGACACCCACCCCATCAGTGGCAGCACTTGGGCCCTAGTTGCAAACAGGATGTTTTGATTTGCATCAAGCACATTCAAAAATACGCTATTCTTAGCCGTCCACAGGATGACACCGGGGTAGGTAGCAAAGTCTTTCCTGATCCCAGCTCTGTTCATCTTGGCTTCTTTTAAAAACACAGCAAGCAAGGGTTACTCCAAGCGGAGTCTCCCTTTTTTCCAAAAATTGGGCCACACAGACACCCACCCCATCAGTGGCAGCACTTGGGCCCTAGTTGCAAACAGGATGTTTTGATTTGCATCAAGCACATTCCAAATCCACAAGCATTTACTCTCCCCAGGATGACACAGGGGTAGTAAATTCCTTCTGGATCCATGACTTGTTCATTTTGATGAACGTCAGTCTGTCCACATTGTCACTGGACAGACGCGTGCGCTTATCTGTCAGCACACACCCAGCAGCACTGAATACACGTTCAGAGACAACGCTGGCAGCTGGACACGACAAAATCTCCAAGGCGTAAGTTGCGAGCTCTGGCCATTTTTGTAGGTTTGAAGCCCAAAAGGAGCAAGGCTCCAGTTGCACAGTCATGGCATCGATGTTCATTTGCAGATACTCCTGTATCATCCTCTCCAGCCGTTGACTATGTGTCAGACTTGTTGTCTCTGGTGGCCTTGCAAAAGAGGGTCTAAAAAAATTATGAAAAGATTCCATAAAATTGCTGTTACCGGCACCAGAAAAGGTCCTACTGGTACGGGTAGACTGTTGAAGATGACGAGACCGTCCCATGTTTGTCAAGTTACAACTGGGAGCTTCACTCCCTGCACCTGCACGGTTGTTTGGTGGAAAAGCCGAGCTAAGATCTAGTAACAGCTTCTGCTGATACTCCTGCATACGTGCGTCCCTTTCTATGGCTGGAATTATGTCACAAAATTTGGACTTGTACCGGGGATCTAATAGTGTGGCAATCCAGTAGTCATCATCACTTCTAATTTTGACAATACGACTGTCATGTTGGAGGTAGTGCAACAAAAAGGCACTCATGTGTCTTGCGCAGCCATGCGGACCAAGTCCATGCTGTGTTTGTGGCATAGAGGTGCTACCCGTTCTTTCTTCCTCTGACATCTGACCCCAACCTCTTTCAACTGAAATTTGACCAAGGTCTCCCTCATCCGCTGAGTCTTCCATGTCCATGGACAGTTCGTCCTCCATTTCTTCATGTTCTCCTGCACCTTGCTCAACATTTCGCCTGCTACTATGCGCCCTTGTCGATCCCTGTCCCCCATGGTCCCATGCCTGCTGCGTTGGTGATGATGAACGTCTGGACCTTCGTGATGTTGTTGTCCCTTGCGCATATGAATCCTCCTGTAGTTCCTCCCCTTCATGTTGTCCCACCCCCTGACTCCGAATAGTGTTTAGCGTGTGCTCCAGCATGTAAATGACTGGAATCGTCATGCTGATAATGGCATTGTCAGAGCTAAACATATTCGTCGCCATGTCGAAACTGTGCAGAAGGGTGCATAGGTCCTTGATCTGAGACCACTCCATCAGGGTGATCTGCCCCACCTCTGCATCTCGTTGGCCCAGGCTATACGTCATGACGTATTGCACCAGGGCTCTGCGGTGCTGCCACAGTCGCTGTAACATGTGGAGAGTTGAATTCCAGCGTGTCGCCACATCGCATTTCAGGCGATGAACCGGCAGGCCGAAAGACTTCTGGAGCGATGCAAGTCGCTCTGCTGCGGCGCTTGAACGGCGGAAGTGAGCTGACAGTTTTCGTGCCCTGTTCAGAAGGCCATCTAGGCCGGGATAGTGTGTTAAAAATTGCTGCACGACAAGGTTCAACACGTGAGCCATACAAGGTACGTGTGTCACCTTGCCCAGGCGAAGTGCCGCACCCAGGTTTGCAGCATTGTCGCACACGGCCTTACCAGGCTGCAGTTTGAGTGGAGACAACCATTTATTAAACTCGGACCGCAAAGCTGACCACAACTCCTCAGCTGTGTGACTCTTATTACCAAGACATGTCAAGCTAAAGACCGCCTGATGCCGTTGCGCTCTGCTGCCAGCATAGTAATGAGGGGTGCGTGATTCCTTCTGCGCAGTGAGAACGCTGGTGGCCTGACCAGGCAGGCTTGGGGCGGAGGTGGAGGACCCAGATGAGGTGGAGGATGCAGAAGCAGTGGCGGAACTTGGACAGACAGAGGATTGACACACAAGTCGTGGGGACGGCAAGACTTGTGCAGCAGACCCTTCACCATCTATCACCATAGTTACCCAGTGCCCAGTCAGCGACATGTAACGTCCCTGTCCATGCTTACTGGTCCAAGTATCGGTGGTGAAATGCACCCGTTCACACACAGAGTTTCTCAAGGAAGCGGTGATGTTGTGTGCGACATGCTGGTGTAGCGCGGGCACACCTTTCTTAGAGAAGTAGTGGCGACTAGGCATCTGGTACTGGGGCACAGCGACAGACATAAGGTCTCTAAAATCCTGTGTGTCCACTAGGCGGAAAGGCAGCATTTCGGTAGCCAACAGCTTACAGAGGGATAGAGTCAACCTCTTAGCTTTGTCATGGGTCAGAGGAAGTGGCCTTTTATTTGACCACATCTGAGGGACAGAGATCTGGCTGCTGTGTGTAGACGGTGTTGAGTAGGGTGTCCCTTGAAAAATGCAGGTTTGTGAGGAAAGTGCAGGCGGAGACATGATGTTGCCTTCATCCAACGTTGGTGCTATCGATGTCTGAGAGAGCTGTACACACTCACTTGTTTCCCCTTCCAAACCAACTGACGACCTTACAAGCAAACTGCCTGTTGCGGTTACAGTGGTGGAAGTTTTGCGTGGAAAAACAGGTGTGGCAGCTGTCCCCACAGTCCTAGAAGATGAAGAGCGCGCGGATGCAGTGGAAGGGGCGGGCGGTGGATGGTTCGCTCCACTAGGCCGCATTGCAGCACGGTGAGCTTCCCACCGGGACTTATGATATTTAGTCATGTGACGATTCATGGAAGAAGTTGTCAAACTGCTGAGGTTTTGACCTCTACTAACAGAATCATGACAAATGTTACATATCACATGAGTTGGGCGATCTTTTTCGATGTGAAAAAAGGACCAGGCTAGGCAAGGCTTAGAGGCCATGCGACCTGTTGATCCACCCCGAATAATGCTCATAGGCAGAGTGGTGGCTGAGGATGCAGTTGTAGACGTGCTACCAGTGCTCCGACTCTGTCCAGGAAGGCGCAAGGTAACTTCGTCGTCGGTTGCATCCTCCTCCACCGCCTCTGTTGACCTCCTCGAGTGCCTGACTGGGGGTTGACAGTAGGTGGGATCTAGAACGTCATCATCAATTGTTGTGTTTGCACTCCCCTCCCCCTCAGACCGAGCCTCTTCTTGCCCTGACGGAATATTTAAGTTGTCATCCCAATCGGGTATCTGCGTCTCATCTTCATCAGTATGTTCCTCATTGTCTATAACCACAGGTGTTACAGTTTGTGACAAAGGGTCAACATTATGCTCAGAAACTTGGTCCTCACGGCCTGAATCTGAGTCACAAAGGTTCTGGGCATCACTGCAGACCATTTCCTGTTCTGTACTCACTGTAGCTTGGGAGCAGACCTCTGATTCCCAGGCTATAGTGTGACTGAACAGCTCTGCAGACTCAGCCATCTCAGTTCCACCATACTGTGCAGGGCTGATGGAGACTTCAGAGCTGGGAGAAAGCAAGTTTGATTGGGATGACAACTCAGAGGACTGGTGTTTTTTGGATGCGGTACTTGAAGTGGCAGAGAGGGCACTTGTTGGACCACTTGAGATCCATTCAAGCATTTTCCTTTTTTGCCCATCATCTACCTTTGTTCCTGTTGTTCGTGTCCGTAACAAAGGGAGCACATCGGATTGTCCACGGTAAGTAGTAGACATCTTACTTTTGCTGGTAGATGGTCTATCTTCAGCAGATGATAATGGAGCTTTGCCACCTTCCCCACGGACAAAACCTTTTTTGCCTTTTCCACCACGCCTCTTCCCCTTTCCACCAGCATCTGTCATTTTGCCACTCATGTTGATTGCGACAAGATTGTGGACTGAAAATGTGGTAGTAAAAATTGAGAGGTGGTGAAGATTGCAGTGGTGGTCTAGCTTTATTAACAGCAGAATAATAAAGAATAAATATCCCTGACAATGCAACTTAGTTATAATTAGTTGGAGTGTGCAACGCAGGCAGACGTGCTGCAAATGTCTTTGCACTAGTGGGACTATAGCAAAGTCCAATAGCCACGTATAGGATGCCACTAGGTACACTGAGTGTTTGCTAGTATAATGGCTTGGTTAGAATGAGTTGTAGTGTGCAACGCAGGCAGACGCGCTCTGCAAATGTCTTTGCACTAGTGGGACTATAGCAAAGTCCAATAGCCACGTATAGGATGCCACTAGGTACACTGAGTGTTTGCTAGTATAATGGCTTGGTTAGAATGAGTTGTAGTGTGCAACGCAGGCAGACGCGCTCTGCAAATGTCTTTGCACTAGTGGGACTATAGCAAAGTCCAATAGCCACGTATAGGATGCCACTAGGTACACTGAGTGTTTGCTAGTATAATGGCTTGGTTAGAATGAGTTGTAGTGTGCAACGCAGGCAGACGCGCTCTGCAAATGTCTTTGCACTAGTGGGACTATAGCAAAGTCCAATAGCCACGTATAGGATGCCACTAGGTACACTGAGTGTTTGCTAGTATAATGGCTTGGTTAGAATGAGTTGTAGTGTGCAACGCAGGCAGACGCGCTCTGCAAATGTCTTTGCACTAGTGGGACTATAGCAAAGTCCAATAGCCACGTATAGGATGCCACTAGGTACACTGAGTGTTTGCTAGTATAATGGCTTGGTTAGAATGAGTTGTAGTGTGCAACGCAGGCAGACGCGCTCTGCAAATGTCTTTGCACTAGTGGGACTATAGCAAAGTCCAATAGCCACGTATAGGATGCCACTAGGTACACTGAGTGTTTGCTAGTATAATGGCTTGGTTAGAATGAGTTGTAGTGTGCAACGCAGGCAGACGCGCTCTGCAAATGTCTTTGCACTAGTGGGACTATAGCAAAGTCCAATAGCCACGTATAGGATGCCACTAGGTACACTGAGTGTTTGCTAGTATAATGGCTTGGTTAGAATGAGTTGTAGTGTGCAACGCAGGCAGACGCGCTCTGCAAATGTCTTTGCACTAGTGGGACTATAGCAAAGTCCAATAGCCACGTATAGGATGCCACTAGGTACACTGAGTGTTTGCTAGTATAATGGCTTGGTTAGAATGAGTTGTAGTGTGCAACGCAGGCAGACGCGCTCTGCAAATGTCTTTGCACTAGTGGGACTATAGCAAAGTCCAATAGCCACGTATAGGATGCCACTAGGTACACTGAGTGTTTGCTAGTATAATGGCTTGGTTAGAATGAGTTGTAGTGTGCAACGCAGGCAGACGCGCTCTGCAAATGTCTTTGCACTAGTGGGACTATAGCAAAGTCCAATAGCCACGTATAGGATGCCACTAGGTACACTGAGTGTTTGCTAGTATAATGGCTTGGTTAGAATGAGTTGTAGTGTGCAACGCAGGCAGACGCGCTCTGCAAATGTCTTTGCACTAGTGGGACTATAGCAAAGTCCAATAGCCACGTATAGGATGCCACTAGGTACACTGAGTGTTTGCTAGTATAATGGCTTGGTTAGAATGAGTTGTAGTGTGCAACGCAGGCAGACGCGCTCTGCAAATGTCTTTGCACTAGTGGGACTATAGCAAAGTCCAATAGCCACGTATAGGATGCCACTAGGTACACTGAGTGTTTGCTAGTATAATGGCTTGGTTAGAATGAGTTGTAGTGTGCAACGCAGGCAGACGCGCTCTGCAAATGTCTTTGCACTAGTGGGACTATAGCAAAGTCCAATAGCCACGTATAGGATGCCACTAGGTACACTGAGTGTTTGCTAGTATAATGGCTTGGTTAGAATGAGTTGTAGTGTGCAACGCAGGCAGACGCGCTCTGCAAATGTCTTTGCACTAGTGGGACTATAGCAAAGTCCAATAGCCACGTATAGGATGCCACTAGGTACACTGAGTGTTTGCTAGTATAATGGCTTGGTTAGAATGAGTTGTAGTGTGCAACGCAGGCAGACGCGCTCTGCAAATGTCTTTGCACTAGTGGGACTATAGCAAAGTCCAATAGCCACGTATAGGATGCCACTAGGTACACTGAGTGTTTGCTAGTATAATGGCTTGGTTAGAATGAGTTGTAGTGTGCAACGCAGGCAGACGCGCTCTGCAAATGTCTTTGCACTAGTGGGACTATAGCAAAGTCCAATAGCCACGTATAGGATGCCACTAGGTACACTGAGTGTTTGCTAGTATAATGGCTTGGTTAGAATGAGTTGTAGTGTGCAACGCAGGCAGACGCGCTCTGCAAATGTCTTTGCACTAGTGGGACTATAGCAAAGTCCAATAGCCACGTATAGGATGCCACTAGGTACACTGAGTGTTTGCTAGTATAATGGCTTGGTTAGAATGAGTTGTAGTGTGCAACGCAGGCAGACGCGCTCTGCAAATGTCTTTGCACTAGTGGGACTATAGCAAAGTCCAATAGCCACGTATAGGATGCCACTAGGTACACTGAGTGTTTGCTAGTATAATGGCTTGGTTAGAATGAGTTGTAGTGTGCAATGCAGGCAGACGCGCTCTGCAAATGTCTTTGCACTAGTGGGACTATAGCAAAGTCCAATAGCCACGTATAGGATGCCACTAGGTACACTGAGTGTTTGCTAGTATAATGGCTTAGTTATCAGTTGGAGTGTGCAGAGGACAAGAGGGTACAGTGGCAGGATTGTGGTGCTCTGGGTAGAGGAATGGAAGACTGCCTTTCTATTCCCTCCTAATGGTGAAATGCAGGTAGGAAATCCCTGACCTGGGCTACACAGACGCTGTTGCTGTTTGCAGGACCTGTCACCTATGGCTCTCTGACCCTGCCGGTTGGAGCCCTTAAAAGGACTGCTATAAAGTGCTCTCCCTAAGCTGTCTAACGCTGTGTATGCAGCGCATACAGCTGTATCGGCTATAGGACTCAGGAAGACGGAGCTGCGACAGTGATGTCTGACACCAAAGACGCAGAAGGCAGATAATGGCGTCCGTGAAGAAAATGTCCGGTTTTATAATGCAGGGACATGTGACATGCAGATCCTATCACACATGCCGTTGCTTCTCTGGCTCAAAGTCCACTTAGCTGTGTGTGTGTCTGGGATTGGCTGACATGCTGGCCCGCCCCACAAGACGCGCGCGCTTAGGGAAGGAAGACAAGAAAAAAAAAAAAAAAAAATGGCGATCGCCATTATAGAAACAGCAGTGATCTGAAGGCGCTGTTCACGCACACTATACACTGAAATGTGATAATAGTTTGATTCACAGAGTGACTTACACTATTACAGCAGAAACCAAGCTATGATTTAGCTGTTTTTTGGCTGCTAGAACCGTTCTCGAACGTTTCTAGAACTACCGAGCTTTTGCAAAAAGCTCGAGTTCTAGTTCGATCTAGAACATGCCCCAAAATCACTCGAGCCGCGAACTGGAGAACCACGAACCACGAACCGCGCTCAACTCTAATGACTACAGGATCAACTGAATTGTATCCCTACATCTTACGGCTGCCCTCTATGTTACATCCTGAGACTGAATGATATTGTCACTTTATAGTTATTATAATAATACTTTTGTATATTTGCATGGTATTTATAGATTATTGAATATGACATGGTATTGTTACTTAAATTGTATAATTGTTACCTTTTTTCTTGGAGTCCTTATTCCTTACGGTTGTACTATTCAGAGGGGGCTGCTTTGTTATGTGCTAGGAGACTAACATGTGTACAGCTTCTCCTGGCCGTCTGTGCACCTGCGTGCTGCTTGTCGCCGTATGCAATATCCTCTCCGGCATCTCTAAGGTAATGGGGGTTATGGGGGGTGTACGGCATCCTTGGTTACCATTGGCACAGTCTGCACTCTCTAATTTATTCCCTTGATAGCCGGGGTGGGCATTCCCGGGCACTGGACACACAGCGTACATGCTTTGATGGACGGCTCTGGATTGGCTGTAGGAGTAGCTTGGTCCTTGTGCACAACTTCCAATCTGGTCACATGACCAGGGAATTAAGGTCCTGCAGTGCAGACTTTCTTTATCTCTCCCTGACAGAGCGATCAATTAACATCGTGAAATGCGCGGTGGAGGTCTATTCTGGCAGTAAGCGGCACATTGTGGGGGCTACCTTTTCCATGGGTAAGACTCCAACATATTTCTGGAGACTTTATTTAGGACAATGTGGTTTATTGTGTTGATTTTAGGCAATAATACTTCTGCTAAATAGTGTTACAACAGTGTCTAAAACATCTATTCAATGGTCTATTTCCCTTTTTGTTGTTAAAATGGGTGTCTTCCTTGGTTTTCCCTGTACAGAACACTCTGTTGTCTACTTAACTTGGGATTGTTTACCCACCTTTTCTTGTAACATCATGTAGCACCTTGTTTTTAATGTTTATTTTTTCTAATATTCTTTATACCTCTTGATTAATAATAATATTTGCACTTTAAGCCATTTAATGTTCCTAGTGTTCTCATCCTATTATGGAGTGGCTCCATTATTAGTGATTGATAGACTCATTTGAGATGTTGTGCATTAACTGTATTCTGTTATATTTAGGTTATTGCTATATAATCTGAAGACAGCATGCTGTAAGGGTTAACATAGAGATTTCAGCCATGCGTCTCTTCTCACAAAGTGTTTTTGTTTACCTGTAATGTTGGTTTAAAGCAAGCTTTATACGTTGCGACATCACTAGCGATTGCTAGTGATGTCGAGCGCGATAGCACCCGCCCCCGTCATACGTGCGACATTTGGTGCTCGCTGCCGTAGTGAACATTATCGCTACGGCAGCGTCACACGAACATACCTTGTCAGCGATGTCGCTGTGATCGCTGAACAATCCCTCCCCCAAGGGGGAGGTGCATTCGGCGTCATAGCGACGTCACTGCGGTGTCACTAAGCGTCCGGCCAATAGAAGCGGAGGGGCGGAGATGAGCGCGACGTAACATCCCGCCCACCTCCTTCCTTCCGCATTGCCGGTGGACGCAGCTAAGGAGATGTTCGTCGTTCCTGCGGTGTCACGCATAGCGATGTGTGCTGCCGCAGGAATGATGAACAACATCGTACCTGCAGCAGTGATATTAAGGAAATGAGTTTTTCAATCATTGATCGTCGCTCCTTGGTGTCACATGCTGCGATGTCGCTACCAGCGACGGATGTGAGTCACTAATAACGTGACCCCGACGATATATCGGTAGCGATGTCACAGCATGTAAAGCACCCTCAAGTGTTGGTAGCTATTTTACTACTTGGACTGAGGAGTGTGTGAGCTGTAGTCCAACTCCGCCCCCTTTGTGATTGCCAGCTTCTCTATATAGACATGTGCACTTAAAGCCTGGTGTTGGTAGGGCAGCTTTTTAAACTTTGCTCAATCTAAAATTTTTGATTGTGTCAGAATATCTGCAGTCAATATTCTAATTGCTACATCGTTCGATTCAGAGTCTCTGCCTACGTCAGGCTGCTATCAGAGTGGTATCAAAAGCCTGCTGATAGATTCCCTTTAAGGCTATATCTGCATGGCGATGTGTCATATTACACTAAAATTGCCATGTTGTTTCATGATATAGCAAGTCATAATTTCACATTGTACTACATTGTGACTGCAACACAAATGCACATATTTTTCCAAATGCGTTGGGTTTTCTGTTGCTGGTAGCAAATCACATGCACACTTATAACATTTATATTTATGTCGCGGGCGGGGAGGAAGGTGTCAGCACTGCGCTCACCCCTCTGCTCGGGTCCGGCTGCTGCTGCTCATTGGTGGCTCGAGCGGTGGGCCGGATCCCGGGGGTTCTCGAGCGGCGCTCCTCGCCCGTGAGTGAAAGGGGATTGGGTTTTGGGATATAGTCTATTGTCCGTGACGCCACCCACGGTTGTGGTGATTTGTTAGCACCACCGCTGCTCGGTGTGGGGATCCCGGGAGTGATGGTGTGAAGCAGCAAGTTGTTGTGTTGCCCCTCCGTAGGTAGGGGTTGGTGATCCCGGGGCCCAGTGATGAGGTGGGAGATGCAGGGCTTGGTGGGCGCAGGGACGCGGGGGCAGCGCTGTGCCTTGCGGCACTGTGGTACTCACTCAGCCTGAGACGTTGACACAGTTCTCGGTAAAACACACGGCTGGAAAGACGGTTCCCACGGACGGCTGCACTTGCTTTCCCCAGTAAGTGACGGTAATGTCCCTCTGTCCTGCACCTAAGTTGTTGATGGTTGCGATGGGTTCCCACCGGTAACCCGCTCCCCGGCTTCAAGCTGGACCGGAGGAGCCCTACTCTTTGCCCGCAGGCGCTGGCCCTCAGAAACTGGTGCCCTGGCGGTGGCGGTGTCTCTGCTTTAATGGTTGGGCTGTTGCCTTCAATCGGGACTTGGTTGTTGGGAGACAGTCGTCCCCTTCACTGACAGATTTGGCAAATGATGGCGACTCCTAGCCTTGCCGGGATCCGAAAGGCCCCTGCCCTGGTGCTGACTGTTCTTTGTACACTGCTCCAGACCGCCGGGTCACCACCCGTCCGCGGTCCTTCCAGGAACCTCCGAGCAGTCACCCCTCCAGACAATCACTGCCATCTGCTGACCTTGCTGTCTCAGTCCGGGGCACACACCCGGACCAGCTTCAGGCTTTCTTACTGTCACTTTTACTCCTTTACTCCAGTTTTCTCCTTTGCTCCTCTACCACTTCACTTCCTATACTGTTCTACTTGTTTACTCCTCACTCAAGCCCTGCCTGGGCTAAACTGCTCTCAAGCTCTTCCCTGAGCTGACTCTCACACTCCTTCCACTTCCTCCTCCAAACTCTATCTCCCTGGTTCTTCCCGCCTCCAGGGCTGTGAACTCCTCGGTGGGCGGAGCCAACCGCCTGGCCCACACCCTGGTGTGGACACCAGCTCCTGGAGGAAGGCAAGGATTTTGGTTAGCTTTGGTGTTCCTAACTGGGGTGTAGGGTGTGGTGGTGCAATGACCTGTGACCCCTGGCTTGCCCAGGGCGTCACATTTACAGCACCCCTGTACCAAAGTTTTTAATAATTTTAGCAGACTCAGATCAGCCCTGCCAGTGACTTACATCACCAGATGCTCCATGGGGGCATTTTATCCTGTAACTAGGGATTAAATGGATGGTCCAGTTAATTATGCTTAGCACACCTTTTTGTAGCTTGTAAAAAATACTATAATTTTTATGTTTGCATGCACATTTTCTGAAACATATTCCGCAGCGCTTTACAATTCAGGAGGATCATATACAAACAAGTAACAGTTATAGAAATACAATATTTAGAGGAAAAAAAAAGAAAAAACACAACCCGGCTCGTGAGAGCTTACAATTTACAATGAGAGGGGGGGGAGAGGCAACGTTAAAGTGTTTATTTACAATGACAATCCAGCCATCTCATGGAAATGGGGGATAGATAATGGTTTCCTGGACCAGTGGGCCAGAGCCTTGAGATGCTTTTGGGTGCCATGGAGTTTGATGTGGAGTTAAGTTGTGAGAAGTTGTAGAGGGACTATATGAATCGAATCTGATTAGGGAGTGTGATAGGCCGCCCTAAAAAGATGCGTCTTTAGGGTGCGTCTGAAGCTGAGTAAGTTGAGATTTGTCCTAACTTCTTGGGGTAGAGCGTTCCAGAGGGTTGGTGCAGCTCGGAAGAAGTCTTGGATCCAGGAGTGGGAGGTTCGATTAGTGTGGATGTTAGTCGAAAGTCGCTTGCAGAGCGTAGAGAACGGGTGGGGTGATAGACAGAGAGGAGGGTGGAGATGTAGGGGGGTGCCGCACTGTGGAGCTAATGACAAAGTGAAATAACTAAATGTCACACATTTGGCAGCTTGAGAAATGGACTATTGACTTAAAAAATATAGTAAAAACATCACAAAAATGCACTCACTGTTTGTGCAGTTTATATTTCACTATTAACGTTCATCAATTACTGGGCAACAAAACTTAAAGGGTCATATTCACACCATTGGAATAACCTATAAAGGACTCAGGAATCATAGATTATGATATTGAAACAATAAATTTTTATTTATATAAAGTGCTCGTGCAAAAAATACATAAAAATTTCATCATACATAGGATAACAGTTTTGGAATATAGGGAGGGATGTCAAGCTGCACTATAAGGAGTGGTGCAATGTTTGCAGTAACTGCATCTACCCGTATAAAATGACTAGTATTAATTATAGATGGACATACATGTCTATCTTGTGTCCACAGGCATGGACCCAGCAGGGCATGATTTAAATGGATATGGTACTAAATAACATGGCTCTCATAATGTATAGAGGTATAGGCATTTAGTTTTACCACCATATAAACTGGCAGAAAGACACCATGGTTCATGTAGTGTTAAATATTGAACAAGTACTAAACGTGCCTATATCCCTGCCTCCACTTATATATTAGCCCTTCAAGTCAGTCCAAATACCTGTGGCCATCAGTAAAAGGTATGTGTCCTATGCAGCACCACAGATTGCACCTGCTCCAACCTCGACGCGCGTTTCACCACACTGCCAGTTTCATCAGGAGGTATGTGCAATCTGAGACGTGTCCTTTAAAAAGGATTCATGATTGGGTCCAGGTGCACATTCCCTGTCTGGTATATGGGCGCATATGGCTGCGTGATGTGCATCATGCGCGCGAGTCGCCTGTCGAGCGTGTCACGCGCCACATGACCGCAACTAATGCAGTCAGCGGTCAAGTGACATGGAGTGGGCATGGAATCCGGATGTATTTTCCGGTCTCCATGCCAACTCTCTCTGTCGGCGAGTCACGCACAGGAAGTGCACAGCGCACGCAGCCACTGCGTCCCCCAGCATCGGGCAGCAGCTGGATCAAACCATGTGAGGTAATTGTAAAGATAGATAATTAGAGTATTGCATTACCATATGTTTAGGAACATTCACAGAGTCATAACAGATAGATACATGGATAATCAGCATTCATTGACAGCACGCAGTTTTATACTAACAAAAACAAAAGCCATTCCATATTTCTTTATATACGTATACATGTGAACATGCACATTACAGTTAATATCGGATGGTATTATTGCGTCCGTCTGCAATCCTGTCATTCTCCCAAGTTCCAATATCCAGTTTTATTCATCCATATGGGTTACGTTATGACATTGGACTATTTCTCATGCATCAAAAAAATCCATATATTTCAGGAGATGAATGTTCTTTATAAAGTGCAACATTGCTATAGTGCTATAAATAGGGGCACAGAAAGAGAACAGGAAAATAAATTAAATTATTGCACAATGAAAATGTGTATGTTAAAATTCGCGCTATACATGCAAAAAGGACCTGAAGCTCAAGGATTCATTTAACCCTCCTGGAGCCATGGTGTCAAGCACCACAATCCATTTTGTTTCTTTTTTTAGAAGTTTGTTTTTGTAGTTTGTCCCTCTAGCCCCCAGGCTGACATGATCAATGCCTTTTACTTTGAAGCTGGTGGGATTGCATTTATGGTGGAGGAAAAAGTGTCTTGGTATGGTTTTTAACTTACTAATATCATTACATCCCTTTGCATTGGTGATGTCGCGGATATGCTCCAGAGTTCTAACTCTTAACTGTCTGCTGGTCATGCCAATATATATCATATTGCATGAGCAGCTCGCATGATATATCACTATTTCGGTCTTACATGTGATGTTAAATGTGATAGAGTAATTTTTTGTACTCCCACTGTTCTCAAAAGTTGTGCATCTTTGCACATATTTCCATGCAGAGCAAATCCCACATTTGAAGCAACCCCATTTGGGTCATTTTTGACCAAATGGACTATTATTTGGAGGGACATAATGACTTCGGGTTAATATGTCCTTAAGATTTTTAGATCTGCGCCAGGTCATTGACGGATACATGGTCAAATGCCTGGACAAATCTTTGTCCGCCAAAAGTACCCGCCAATGTCTCTGAAAAATTGTTTTGATTTCATGCCATCTATTATTGAACTCTGTGATAAACCTCACAGGTTGTAAATCTCTACTTTTATTTTGGGTTGTTAAAATGGATCCACGATTGCTTTTGGCAGCTCTAATGTACCCTGATATTATATTTTTGGGTTTCTAGCCTCTCTCTACTAGATTCTCACTCAAAAGCCTGGCTTGATTTTCAAAATCTCCTACTCTGGAACAGATTCTCCGCATACGCAAAAATTGCCCTGTTGGCATGGCTTTAATAGTCTGAGGGTGATGGGAGGAAGAGGCTTGCAGAAGTGTATTTGTAGCCGTGGATTTCTTAAACACATCCGTACTCAAGTGGCCATCTTCATTTCTCATGATCAGAACATCCAAGAACTCCACCCTCCAATAATCATGTTTAGATGTTAATTTCATATTTAGATCATTTTTGTTCAAATTTTGCTGGAATATCTCCAGGGATGCCTCAGAACCCTGCCATACAAATAGGACATCGTCAATGTACCTATACCATGAGACCACTGCATCAAACCCCTCTACAGACTGGACAACATCTCGCTCCCACAGCCCCAGGAAGAGATTAGCATACGAGGGCGCACAATATTCACACCATTGGTCAGACTGTATTCTCTGTTAGGCCAGTTTCACATTTGCGTTGTTTCGACGCAAACGGACTTCGTCACTAATGTATTACAGTTCATTTATTTACAGTGTAAACGCGACACCATGTGGACACATGCGAGTAGTGCATAAGCCATGCTGTTGCTCTTCCACTGTAAATTGTGAACTGTAATACATTAGTGACAGAGTCCGTTTGCGTCAAAACAACGCAGATGTGAAACCGGCCTCAGACTGCTATCAGAGACTGCTTTGCCCCTATAGCATCAGAGAAGAGCAAAGAGACTGAGGCTGATCAGATCCAGAGATCCAAGAAACCTCAGAGCATATCTCCAAACGATCTCAGATCTGAGAGCTGTCCCACTGTCCCAGGAGGTCAGGAAAATGTCTCGATTTCCACTCACTCTGTGTCTCTTCTGCAATCTTCACTACTTCACAGCTTTTCTTCCTTTCCTAACTCTGGGCGGATGAGTCTGGCATGTCTCTGCTCCCTACATACTTACATTAAACTAAGTAAAGCTATGTGCGCACTAGGCAATATTTACCGCATTTTTGTGCTTTTTGCGTTGCGTTTTTGGCCTCAAAAGTGGTTGACTTTGCTTCCCCAGCAAAGTCTATGACTTTTCATTTTTGCTATCGGCACACAGCTTCTTTTTAAAGCTGCGTTTTTGAAGTGAAAAAAATGGACATAATTCTTTTCTGCGTTTTGCTGCATTTTTCCACCCATCCAATGCATTGGAAAAACGCAGCAAAATGCAGTAAAAAACACAGCAAAACGCAACTAAAAACATTGTTTTTTACTGCTGCGTTTTTGCCTAGATTGCGTTTTTAGCGGTCAGAAACACAGTATTTTTGATGCCACAAAAAATGGTTAGGTGCGCACATAGCTTAACTTATTCTTCTTAGTTACCAAGATCTGATCTCCTTGGGATTTGATGCATAGAGATAAATATATATATATATATATATACAGTCAGGGCCAGAAATATTTGGACAGTGACACAAGTTTTGTTATTTTAGCTGTTTACAAAAACATGTTCAGAAATACAATTATATATATAATATGGGCTGAAAGTGCACACTCCCAGCTGCAATATGAGAGTTTTCACATCCAAATCGGAGAAAGGGTTTAGGAATCATAGCTCTGTAATGCATAGCCTCCTCTTTTTAAAGGGACCAAAAGTAATTGGACAAGGGACTCTAAGGGCTGCAATTAACTCTGAAGGCGTCTCCCTCGTTAACCTGTAATCAATGAAGTAGTTAAAAGGTCTGGGGTTGATTACAGGTGTGTGGTTTTGCATTTGGAAGCTGTTACTGTGACCAGACAACATGCGGTCTAAGGAACTCTCAATTGAGGTGAAGCAGAACATCCTGACGCTGAAAAAAAAGAAAAAATCCATCAGAGAGATAGCAGACATGCTTGGAGTAGCAAAATCAACAGTCGGGTACATTCTGAGAAAAAAGGAATTGACTGGTGAGCTTGGGAACTCAAAAAGGCCTGGGCGTCCACGGATGACAACAGTGGTGGATGATCGCCGCATACTTTCTTTGGTGAAGAAGAACCCGTTCACAACATCAACTGAAGTCCAGGACACTCTCAGTGAAGTAGGTGTATCTGTCTCTAAGTCAACAGTAAAGAGAAGACTCCATGAAAGTAAATACAAAGGGTTCACATCTAGATGCAAAGCATTCATCAATTCCAAAAATAGACAGGCCAGAGTTAAATTTGCTGAAAAACACCTCATGAAGCCAGCTCAGTTCTGGAAAAGTACTCCATGGACAGATGAGACAAAGATCAACCTGTACCAGAATGATGGGAAGAAAAAAGTTTGGAGAAGAAAGGGAACGGCACATGATCCAAGGTACACCACATCCTCTGTAAAACATGGTGGAGGCAACGTGATGGCATGGGCATGCATGGCTTTCAATGGCACTGGGTCACTTGTGTTTATTGATGACATAACAGCAGACAAGAGTAGCCGGATGAATTCTGAAGTGTACCGGGATATACTTTCAGCCCAGATTCAGCCAAATGCCGCAAAGTTGATCGGACGGCGCTTCATAGCACACAGATGGACAATGACCCCAAGCATACAGCCAAAGCTACCCAGGAGTTCATGAGTGCAAAGAAGTGGAACATTCTGCAATGGCCAAGTCAATCACCAGATCTTAACCCAATTGAGCATGCATTTCACTTGCTCAAATCCAGACTTAAGACGGAAAGACCCACAAACAAGCAAGACCTGAAGGCTGCGGCTGTAAAGGCCTGGCAAAGCATTAAGAAGGAGGAAACCCAGCGTTTGGTGATGTCCATGGGTTCCAGACTTAAGGCAGTGATTGCCTCCAAAGGATTCGCAACAAAATATTGAAAATAAAAATATTTTGTTTGAGTTTGGTTTATTTGTCCAATTACTTTTGACCTCCTAAAATGTGGAGTGTTTGTAAAGAAATGTGTACAATTCCTACAATTTCTATCAGATATTTTTGTTCAAACCTTCAAATTAAACGTTACAATCTGCACTTGAATTCTGTTGTAGAGGTTTCATTTCAAATCCAATGTGGTGGCATGCAGAGCCCAACTCGCGAAAATTGTGTCACTGTCCAAATATTTCTGGACCTAACTGTATATATAACAGTGTGTTTCCATATAACTGTACAATATAGATAAAATAAAAATATTTTTTTTCCAAACATTAGATCAGCGGTACTCATTGCGTGCATAAAAACACTTCCGTTATTGGATTCTTCGTTAAAACATAACCGCAGCTTTGAGAGCAACATTCGTGAGAAAGGACTACAATAGGTGCAACAAATTCAGATGATGGCACTGCAGCACAAAACGGCCATCAAGCTGAAACACAGCTGAGCAGGGATGTTTTTCTTTGTAAAAATAGGTTTCCATCTTGCAACCCCACAGGCCAGACATATGGCCAGACATATGAAGATTATGGAAGATGGTTATCTCATGCAGGACACAATCAGTACTTGCTAAAAAAGATTTGCAGCTCCTTTAATTTTGCTGTAAGCCTCTCAGCAACTTTCCAACTTTCTTCTTTTCCTCTCCAGTCTTTGTAAGTGGAAAACTTGCAAATTTGGCAGTGTTTGTATTATATACTTATTTTACCCACTGTGTGATATCCAAAAGCTCAGTGATTTTGTCATGGAGGAGTGGAAGTGGATTCTAGTGGCTCCTGTGAAGCTCTAGTGAACTCCATGCCTCTGAGAATGGTCAGTGCAAGAAATTAATGGTAGCCACATAATCCATATGTATAATGTTCAGCTCACCGTGTGTACACCCACTCCTTTTAGCGTCTTCCCTGGAGCACAGACAGGCACTGCCACGACCCAAATCATCCAGGAAAACAAGAAAATCCAGCTCTTCCGGTAAAGACTTCAGGTTTTTTAACATGCAGGCAAAACAGATAGCATGACCAGCGCTACGCGTTCCAGGTGAAATATAAACAAACAATACCAATATACACGAAGAGTCTCGTGCCATAATTAGCATATGGAGGAAGCCATATACAGAATATAGATAGAACCCTGAAGAAAAAATCTGTACGAAGACTTTGTAGTTGAAAATAGAGCCAAATTTTATTCAGTACAAAAGACAACAATCAAAGTGATAAAAAACTTTTTCATAGAGACAGATGGTGATAATTACCAGATGGTACCCATATACCAACCTGGCACACATTGCATGTAAAAACCAGTCAAAGAGCAAAAAACTACCCCGAACAGATGATCAAACAAAGGGGGAGTCACTTAGCATAAGGTTGTAACACCCAATGTCTGGAGCTGGATACTAAACTAGGTTCAATAGGTACGACTACAACCACTAGCACTATGCTTTAAATGTCCACTATTCATAACCACCTACAATATAACCACCGCTGAGTGCAAAGGGCTATCCATGTGGTGAGTGGTCATTCTAAGGGAACCCCAAGCTAACCACTGGGGCTATAGATTAAAGTGGAAAAAGTACCATACAAGAACAAAGTGATACATACCAAACACATGGACAACCATGTGCTAAGTGGATAAAAAGCAACTACTGACTGCTAAACAGTACCCGGTGCCGATAATACTAAACAGACCAGCTACAAATGTACAAACGTGTCTCACTAGTGGCACAAGGTAACAAAGCACACAGCAATATCGTACCTGAGGTATGGTATATGGGAGAGGAGCCCCGACCTATAGGTTTCGTGATTCTTCTTCCGGGGGTGGTCTCAGAGTAAAAAGAGCGTCCTTATAAATAAAACCTATCCAATCCTAGACCGGGTCAGTCCTGGCCAATCAAAACGTCCAAAGATGCACTAACCAACCCAACAATACTATAACAGTAAATGCCATTGGTGAGTGGTTCAAACAGGCCGGTCAGGCTCCGTCCACATGTATGACGCGAAAACCGGAAGTATACGGGTATAGGCATCGCGTCATCAATCCGGGGGCGTGCCAAACCATCACCTGTGGGGTGTGCACATACTGCTCAATGGTATTGGTGGTTCGCGCATGGGTCATAATAGCAAACAACACGCCCCCGCCTGACGCGGCACCATCATCGGCAGTACGTCCACAATCAGGAAACGTGCTCGCCACGTCACATAGGGGGCGTGTGTGCGGGCCATGTGATCCAATTTACACAGAGACCCGTGACGGCTTAGACCCCGCCCCCCCAGGATGACGCGAAACCGGAAGTATCCAACTAAGGGAACCGCGTCATCAACTGGGAGGTACGCTCGCCACGTCACACAGAGACGCGTGTGTGCAGCACTTAGTCAACATATAAACCCATTAAATTCGGGCATCATGCCAGCCCAGTGCATAGACCACGGAAGATCCACTCAACAGCTGCATCTCGTACAAGTATGAGAATATACAGAGGGGTATTATTTCGAACAGCAGAATAGTGCATGCAGTATACGATAGATAAATAATGGTATACATCAATACGCCATATAACCATATCAATACGCTATATTCTACGAATATACCCCACTATAGTGCAATAATAACATCAGATCGATTTCAAAGGTGCAAACAATAGGTACAGAAACATAACACATCATTACATATATTTAATATACATAGGCATGATGGAACTATCATTCTGTCCCAGTTAACCATTCATGGCGCGCGGGTGAACACATCGGAAGCACTACGTCGCCATGGGCGCGTCCAGCACCGACCGTGGCGATCAGATCGCCACGAAAGGAGCCCAAAGGACACGCACACAGTGACCCAGCGCAGCAAGGTGAACACACGCGCGCACTGGCACCAGGAGAGAAATGACCACCCGAAAACAGTTCCCAACTCAGTGGGGGGGCGCCATACACCCAGCATAACTGCCGATCAATAACATGTACAGAAATGAATATACAAAAACATAGATTAATCGTATAACAAATTGCAGCACATGTCAGTCGATGTAGTGTCATTCCCCTTTAACTGTTATCCGAAATATTGTCATTTTCTCCATAAGATGATCATGTGGACGCAAAGAAAGATCAGGAAGGACGAGGAAATATGAATGGAACTAGAAATAGAAATAAAACACATATAAATTAAAAAAGGACCAAATGGATTAAGAACAAGAGGATCACATATAGAGCTGCAAACTCAAGGATGACACATTGTATATACCCAGACACAAAATACGGCATTGTCCGGAAAATCTATAGGAATGATACGAAGCTTAGACACTCATTCAGCCCAAAAGGCTGTAGGGTCTTCTAGGTCCATATCCATTCCGTCTCACGCTGTGTGAGAAGACGGGCAATTTTTTGCAGAAAATCGATTCGATACAAGTGGGGGAAGGCTCCCTGTTGGTCTCTTGCGATGTCGAATCGCTCTATACGAGCATTCGACATCGCGACGGACTACGGGCGGTGTCATATTTTCTCTCTATGACCAACATGTCTGGGACCGAGAGGGACTTTGTCATGGACTTATTGAGTTTTGCCTTGACCCATAATTTTTTCTTTTTTGGGGGGTCCCTCTACCTGCAGCTCCAGGGAACAGCAATGGGGGCGGCCTTTGCGCCTTCATATGCTAATTTGTTTCTGGGGCTGTGGGAGAGGGAGCTTCTCCTGTCAGATTGGCTGTCGTCGGTGGACCGCATCCCCTTGTGGACGCGGTACATCGACGACATCTTTTTTATCTGGCAGGGGACGATCCCGGAACTTAATTTATTTATGCGTAACTTGAATAACAACGAAATGAATATACGGCTTACTCATAAGTTCAGTGACACGTCCCTCGAGTTCCTGGATGTCTTGGTCATTAGAGATTCATTAGGTTTCTTACAGACAGATTTATATCGAAAGGATACATCCGTAAACTCGGTATTACATGCCTCCTCTGCCCACCCCGCACATGTGGTACGAGCCGTTCCTGTGGGACAATTCCTCCGCCTACGGCGGATTTGTTCCTCGGACTCTTCTTTTGAGTCCAAGGCTCTGGATCTCAAACAGAGATTCCGTGATCGCGGGTACAGCAATAGGTCTATCAAGAGGGCATACAACAGAGCTAGGAATTCCCCACGTGTGGATCTATTGTTTGGTGACCATGGGACTAGAAATACGAATATGGTGAGCATGGTCACCAGGTACCACTCACATTGGGAATTGATGCTACAGGTCATGTCTCGATATTGGTCTATACTGACTGTTGATCCCATTCTTCGGAGGTACTTGCCTGATAGACCATCAGTGGCAGCCCGCAAGTCCAGAAATTTGAAAGACATATTGACATCTAGTCATTACAACAAGAAGGATAAGAATGTTCTCCCCTTCGTATCTTCCTCATCTATCACATCCAGGTTAAGAGTTGGCTGTTCACCATGTGGGGCGTGCGTTGCATGCCCTAACATTGAAACAGCGACAGAGTTCACTTCTTCTGATGGGAAAGTCTTTCCCATTAAAAAGAAGATTAATTGCCTTTCTAAGGCTGTGGTGTACTATGCTGTTTGTCCGTGTCCTCTCGTCTATGTCGGCCTGACTAAGCGGGCCTTGAAGGTTCGCGTGAGGGAACATGTCCGTGATATTCAGGCCGCCAGGGACGAGATTGACATTGATAGCCTTAAGACCATACCTAGGCATTTTAGGAAACACCACCAGTGCGATCATACTGCATTGAAAGTACGGGGTATTGATCAAATTATATCTGGAATTCGAGGCGGGAATGTTACCCGTCTTCTCACACAGCGTGAGACGGAATGGATATGGACCTTGAAGACCCTACAGCCTTTTGGGCTGAATGAGTGTCTAAGCTTCGTATCATTCCTATAGATTTTCCGGACAATGCCGTATTTTGTGTCTGGGTATATACAATGTGTCATCCTTGAGTTTGCAGCTCTATATGTGATCCTCTTGTTCTTAATCCATTTGGTCCTTTTTTAATTTATATGTGTTTTATTTCTATTTCTAGTTCCATTCATATTTCCTCGTCCTTCCTGATCTTTCTTTGCGTCCACATGATCATCTTATGGAGAAAATGACAATATTTTGGATAACAGTTAAAGGGGAATGACACTACATCGACTGACATGTGCTGCAATTTGTTATACGATTAATCTATGTTTTTGTATATTCATTTCTGTACATGTTATTGATCGGCAGTTATGCTGGGTGTATGGCGCCCCCCCACTGAGTTGGGAACTGTTTTCGGGTGGTCATTTCTCTCCTGGTGCCAGTGCGCGCGTGTGTTCACCTTGCTGCGCTGGGTCACTGTGTGCGTGTCCTTTGGGCTCCTTTCGTGGCGATCTGATCGTCACGGTCGGTGCTGGACGCGCCCATGGCGACGTAGTGCTTCCGATGTGTTCACCCGCGTGCCATGAATGGTTAACTGGGACAGAATGATAGTTCCATCATGCCTATGTATATTAAATATATGTAATGATGTGTTATGTTTCTGTACCTATTGTTTGCACCTTTGAAATCGATCTGATGTTATTATTGCACTATAGTGGGGTATATTCGTAGAATATAGCGTATTGATATGGTTACATGGCGTATTGATGTATACCATTATTTATCTATCGTATACTGCATGCACTATTCTGCTGTTCGAAATAATACCCCTCTGTATATTCTCATACTTGTACGAGATGCAGCTGTTGAGTGGATCTTCCGTGGTCTATGCACTGGGCTGGCATGATGCCCGAATTTAATGGGTTTATATGTTGACTAAGTGCTGCACACAGGCGTCTCTGTGTGACGTGGCGAGCGTACCTCCCAGTTGATGACGCGGTTCCCTTAGTTGGATACTTCCGGTTTCGCGTCATCCTGGGGGGGCGGGGTCTAAGCCGTCATGGGTCTCTGTGTAAATTGGATCACATGGCCCGCACACACGCCCCCTATGTGACGTGGCGAGCACGTTTCCTGATTGTGGACGTACTGCCGATAATGGTGCCGCGTCAGGCGGGGGCGTGTTGTTTGCTATTATGACCCATGCGCGAACCACCAATACCATTGAGCAGTATGTGCACACCCCACAGGTGACGGTTTGGCACGCCCCCGGATTGATGACGCGATGCCTATACCCGTATACTTCCGGTTTTCGCATCATACATGTGGACGGAGCCTGACCGGCCTGTTTGAACCACTCACCAATGGCATTTACTGTTATAGTATTGTTGGGTTGGTTAGTGCATCTTTGGACGTTTTGATTGGCCAGGACTGACCCGGTCTAGGATTGGATAGGTTTTATTTATAAGGACGCTCTTTTTACTCTGAGACCACCCCCGGAAGAAGAATCACGAAACCTATAGGTCGGGGCTCCTCTACCATATACCATACCTCAGGTACGATATTGCTGTGTGCTTTGTTACCTTGTGCCACTAGTGAGACACGTTTGTACATTTGTAGCTGGTCTGTTTAGTATTATCGGCACCGGGTACTGTTTAGCAGTCAGTAGTTGCTTTTTATCCACTTAGCACATGGTTGTCCATGTGTTTGGTATGTATCACTTTGTTCTTGTATGGTACTTTTTCCACTTTAATCTATAGCCCCAGTGGTTAGCTTGGGGTTCCCTTAGAATGACCACTCACCACATGGATAGCCCTTTGCACTCAGCGGTGGTTATATTGTAGGTGGTTATGAATAGTGGACATTTAAAGCATAGTGCCAGTGGTTGTAGTCGTACCTATTGAACCTAGTTTAGTATCCAGCTCCAGACATTGGGTGTTACAACCTTATGCTAAGTGACTCCCCGTTTGTTTGATCATCTGTTCGGGGTAGTTTTTTGCTCTTTGACTGGTTTTTACATGCAATGTGTGCCAGGTTGGTATATGGGTACCATCTGGTAATTATCACCATCTGTCTCTATGAAAAAGTTTTTTATCACTTTGATTGTTGTCTTTTGTACTGAATAAAATTTGGCTCTATTTTCAACTACAAAGTCTTCATACAGATTTTTTCTTCAGGGTTCGTTCCAGGTGAAATGAATCACCCTTAATTATGATCATGCTGGTCATGCTATCTGTTTTGCCTGCATGTTAAAATAAACCTGAAGTCTTTACCTGAAGAGCTGGATTTTCATGTTCTCCTGGGCCACACAAAATATTTACACTTTTATTACAAAATCTCTTCAGTTGTACTCAAATTTGTTGATGCGAAAATGAATACATCACGTGAAAAACTACTATGTCTATTATTTTGAATGACCTCCATAAAATTCTGAACAGTCAATTTGAGCATCACTCTCCTCCCAGTATCCAGACTCTAAAAGAAGTCATTCTTGAATAATGAAAAATGTTAGATATCGAAATATGTTGTCAACTTGTTAAATCCATGTCTAGAAGACTTGTTGCTGTCCTTAAAAACCTTTGAAGTTATACTAAATAATAATAATATTAATAAAAATGTTATTAATATAGTGCCAATATAATACACAGTACTTTACAATTAAACAGGTTCAGACAATAAAGACTTGGAAAGTGACACATTGTTCAACAGATGCATGTGGCATGAGTGTGTATCTCTAATTAACTCAGATGTTGCCAAAAAACCTATCAGAGACTTCCAAAGACATGACATCATCACATAGGCTGTCCCATATTGTCAAAAATAATAAATAAATTCACTGCACTCATAGATTGCGATACAAAAAATTTTCCAAATTTATTGAGGCGACTGTGAAGTCATTCCGACGTTTCGACCCCGCCTGGGTCTTAGTCAAGAGTCGCTAGGTGAAAGGAACATACAATAAATCAAAGTGACAAGAATATATATATACACATTTAACATATACAATAATTATATGTTAATTAATTATTGTATATGTTAAATGTGTATATATATATTCTTGTCACTTTGATTTATTGTATGTTCCTTTCACCTAGCGACTCTTGACTAAGACCCAGGCGGGGTCGAAACGTCGGAATGACTTCACAGTCGCCTCAATAAATTTGGAAAATTTTTTGCATCACAATCTATGAGTGCAGTGAATTTATTTATTATCTTGGATTGGACCCATTTTTCCCTTGCACCACCATCCACTAGTCAGAGTGCAGACCAATTTTTTTGATCCATATTGTCTAAAGGCATTGTGCTCTTAGTGTATGTAAACTTTTGACTTTGCGGAAAGTAATAAAAATCCCCTAAAACATTCTCTCTCTCTTTCATTATTCTGGAACTTGGCAAATATAAATAACTTTAGTAATCCTAATTGACCTAAAACAGGAAAGGCTTCATGTCAGATAGTGAGAAAACTTGCATATATGTATTTTAGATAGTGTATGTAAACTTCTGGTTTCAACTGTATATACTGTGTGTATATATATATATATATATATATATATATATATATATATATATATTTATTTGTATGAATACTAAATGATCATGTGGTTGCAAACAAACAGTGAATTGGCCTGCTCCTATATGTCTGGTATTTTCATGTCAGCACACACAAATTTATCGGTGGTGCTTTTTTATGACATACTACAAGCATTTCAGTATGAAAAGCGCTCCACATAATCCAGACAGTAGTCAGGTATATCAGGTAAGTATTCCCTACAGTTGTGTCTACAGTTTGCAGTTTGCAAACATGAAAATACAATGCTATCGGAAGATATTTAGTGTTAATGGTAGATTTAGTCATGTGCAGCTTTGTGCTTGTGTTACTGGGGTTAAACCATTAATATATTGATAGCTTATTATTGCAAGTTTTAGAACGTTACATTGTTTTTCATTGAATAAAATGGTTTAAAAAATTAGTATTTTTCAATGATAAAGAAAATGAGATCTGTATACAAATTTAGTAAACGTACAAGCAAAAAAGGGAAGACCTTGGAAACAAGAAAGAGAAGAGAATAATGGAGGCCTGAGGGATTCATCTCTAATAGAATGATTATAATAGATGAGTGTATAATACATTAATTTTTTATTCTAATGTCTTCTGCATTTTTTAAAAGTATCCCATACATATATAATTAATCCTGACAAGGGTTCATATCTCTTTTGGTGTTGTAGGATTGGCTCATCTTCTTCTGACTTTGACAATTGTAACAAATACTATATATATATATATATATATATATATATATATACAGTACAGACCAAATGTTTGGACACACCTTCTCATTCAAAGAGTTTTCTTTATTTTCATTACTCTGAAAATTGTAGATTCACATTGAAGGCATCAAAACTATGAATTAACACATGTGGAATGAAATACTTAATAAAAAAGTGTGAAACAACTTAAAATATGTCTTATATTTAGGGTCTGCAAAGTAGCCACCTTTTGCTTAGATCACTGCTTTGCACACTCTTGGCATTCTCTTGATGAGCTTCAAGAGGTAGTCACCGGAAATGGTTTTCACTTCACAGGTGTGCCCTGTCAGGTTTAATAAGTGGGATTTCTTGCCTTATAAATGGGGTTGGGACCATGAGTTGTGTTGTGCAGAAGTCTAGTGGATACACAGCTGATAGTCTTACTGAATAGACTGTTAGAATTTGTATTATAGCAAGAAAAAAGCAGCTAAGTAAAGAAAAACGAGTGGCCATCATTACTTTAAGAAAGGAAGGTCAGTCAGTCAGAAAAATTGGGAAAACTTTGAAAGTTTCCCCAAGTGCAGTGGCAAAAACCATCAAACGCCCCAGAAAAGGAAGACCAAGAGTCACCTCTGCTGCAGAGGATAAGTTTATCTGAGTCACCAGCCTCAGAAATCTCAGGTTAACAGCAACTCAGATTAGAGACCAGGTCAACGCCACACAGAGTTCTAGCAACAGACACATCTCTAGAACAACTGTTAAGAGGAGACTTTGTGCAGCAGGCCTTCATGGTAAAATAGCTGCTAGGAAACCACTGCTAAGGACAGGCAACAAGCAGAAGAGACTTGTTTGGGCTAAAGAACACAAGGAATAGACATTAGACCAGTGAAAATCTGTGCTGTGGTCTGATGAGTCCAAATTTGAGATCTTTGGATCCAACCACCGTGTCTTTGTGCGATGCAGAAAAGGTGAACGGATGGACTCTACATGCCTGGTTTCCACCGTGAAGCATGGAGGAGGAGGTGTGATAGTGTGGGGGTGCTTTGCTGGTGACACTGTTGGGGATTTATTCAAAATTGAAGGCATACTGAACAAGCATGGCTACCACAGCATCTTGCAGCGGCATGTTATTTCATTCGGTTTGCGTTTAGTTGGACCATCATTTATTTGTCAGGAGGACAATGAGCCCAAACACACCTCCAGGCTGTGTAAGGGCTATTTGACTAAGAAGGAGAATGATGAGGTGCTACGCCAGATGACCTGGCTGCCACAGTCACCAGACCTGAACCCAATCGAGATGTTTGGGGTGAGCTGGACCGTAGAGTGAAGGCAAAAAGGCCAACAAGTGCTAAGCATCTCTGGGAACTCCTTCAAGACTGTTCAAAGACCATTTCTGTTGAGTACCTCTTGAAGCTCATCAAGAGAATGCCAAGAGTGTGCAAAGCAGTAATCAAAGCAAAAGGTGGCTACTTTGAAGAACCTAGAATATAAGACATATTTTCAGTTGTTTCACACTTTTTGTTAAGTATTTCATTCCACATATGTTAATTCGTAGTCTTGATGCCTGCAATGAGAATCTACAATTTTCAGAGTCATGAAAATAAAGAAAACTCTTTGAATGAGAAGGTGTGTCCAAACTTTTGGTCTGTACTGTATATATATATATATATATATATATATATATATATACACATACACCGACACTATATTTACCATTCTTTACATACAGTAAATGTAGGAAATATAGGAATGATTGTTTTTGTTGAGTGAGTTTTTACAGTCCTGGCAGGGCCCCTTCATGAATACTGCTCTAATTTCTACACTCTTCCCTATTTAATATTGTATATTCTGGACTTTTCTACTAATATTGCAGAAGTGTTTTGTATTGAAAAGATTTTGCCATTATGCGTTATAAAGGTATGTTAAAATAAATGTATTGTACTTTTAACCTTTTTCTTATTCACCTCTAAGATAAAAAAGTATATGTATAGTAAAAAGTTACACCAGGTTAAAAACAGGTTACATTACTTATATTGCACTGATTGTAAGTTACGCTTTAATGCTGCATTCACCCGAGTGAATGAAAATTATCAAAGGAAAATGCCAACTTTCCAGACATGATTGATAGTTAAAGCTCAACTGTGCAGAGACAAACTGAGTTCCAGATTGATAGATATCCCAGCAGAGGGTTATCTACCAATAAGAAAGGGATGATATGTTCTAGTGACCTTCAACAAATTGGAAAGGGACTTCAGCATTCTCCAAAATCAGGCTTCTTTACTCAAAGTGCTGTAAAATATATGGTCGCAATAAAGTGCTTTTTTCAAGCATACGTTACAATTGCTTATGACTTTAAAGAAGGAAGCCTGGAAAATGCTGACGTCATTTTAGAATTTTCTGTATTTTGAAGAGAAACCAGTAGGACTGATTTGCTGCATTTCAAATCAATCCAACAGTCTATTTATGAATCTTATAATTGCAATTTGAGTATTTTAGATATACTGTATGTACTTACATTTTGTGACGGGTGAGCACTAAAATGCTCAAATTTATTATTCCTTGATTCCTACTGGTCAGATGCTTGGATTAGCTCAACATGAGTAATGAGCATAATGGAAAGTCGCTGATTGGTCTGTTTGGGTCTCCACCCACATATAACCAGCCATAAACGGAGAATTACCACCGGTAGAGCAAGTTTTCTTTTTTTTTTGGTCACACCACATCTGAGAAATTTCTTTGATCCCCTATGAGAGCCATTCGGAGACTGTCACTGGCTCTCCCTGGGGTGTCTGCACACATCATGCAGTAGAGCAAACCTGTACTTTGTAGTCATTGTTTCACGTACGAAATATCCAAACACCCGCGATACCCAGCCAAACTCCAAGAGTAATCAAGCACCCCGATTCTCAATCAAGTATCGAACAATGCCGAGCATGCTCGTTCATCATCACTAGTCCTTACATTTTGTGATGGAAATATCCCTTTAGCTTTAGTTATTACACTTTGAGTGGAAAAATTACATTTATTTATTCTGCATGTCCATTTTTAGAAGGTTTAATATTTAAACCTTTTTGTTAATAAATGAAAGAGTATAAACCTCAGTGTCTGTAGAGTCTGATTTATAGTGTATATGATGGTGCTGAAAATAACTGCTGAATTGTATCACGCAGTTCACTGAAAATGAGCAATTCATTAAATGTGCCTGTTGAGCAGATGTCTTCAGGAATAGGTTTAAGCACATTGGAAGCAGCTGGATCTTGGGAGAGGAAAATGAAGTGTCCCTATAACTAGCTAATAAAGGCTGCATACCTGCTGTACCAATAATTCTATGTGCCACAAATAGCACATTGTCTCCATATGCTGGTGCTGGGTGATCACAGTTAATCACATTTCTCTGAACCAGGATGAATTTTTCAAAAAATGTCTAATTCCTATTTGTGAAATATTCTGCTTTGTTTCTTCATAACATTCTTTATTTGAAAATCAATGTATTCTATTAAGTTATCTTCTGTATAAGGATCTAGAGATTTAGATGTTTTTAATGCAGCAAAAACCATCTACAGTGAATCACAAAAGTGAGTACACCCCCACAGTTTTGGAAACATTTAATTTATATATTTTCATGTGACAACACTGAAGATATGACACTTTGATAAAATGGAAAGTAACCTTTGTACAGCTTGTATAACAGTGCAAATTTGGTGTGCGCTCTAAATAACTGAATAACCATTTGCAACTGCTGTCAATAAAAGTAAACACACCCCTAAGTGAAAATCGCAAAATTGTGCCCAAAGTTTCAATATTTTGTGTGAACTAGAACTTCATAGGCTGCCATTGAAATCCCCTTCCACTCCTCTATGATGTCATCATGGAGCTGGTCGGTGTTAGAGACCTTGCACTCCTCCATGTTCAGTTTGAGGATGTCCAATAGATCCTCAATAGGGTTTAGATCTGGAGGCATGATTGCCAAGTCCAGAACCTTAACCTTGAGTGTCCTTCACAAGGCAGTGGTTGTTTTAGAGGTGTGTTAGAGCATTATCTTGTTGACATACTGCCCTATGGCCCCTTTTCTAATGGGAGGAGATCATATTATGCATCAGTATGTCACAGTACATGTTGACATTCATGGTTCCCTCAATGAACTGTAGCTCCCTACAGTCAGCAGCACTCATATAAACCCAAACCATGACACTCCCACTACCGTGCTTTACTGTAGATAAGACACACTTCTCTTTGTGCTCCTTACCTGGTTGCCACCACACTCGCTTGACTTCATCTAAACCAAATAAGTTTACCTTGATCTCATCAGACCACAGGACATGATTCCAGTAATCCATATACTTAGTCTATTTGTCTTCCACAAACTGTTTGTTGGCGTTATTATGCACCATCTTTAGAAGAGGCTTCCTTCTGCAATGACAGACTTTCAGACCAATATTATGCAGTGTGTGGCTTATGGTCTGCTCACTTAAAAGCTGACCACTCACCCCTTTAACTTCTGCAACAATGCTGGCAGCACTCATACATCTATTTGGAAAAACAACCTCTAGATATAATACTGAGCACCTGCACTCAATTTCTTTAGTTGACCATGGCGAGGCCTGTTCTTAGTGGAACCTGTCTTGTTAAATCACTTTGTGGTCTTGGCCACTATGTTGCAGCTCAATTTCAGGATGTTGGTCATCTTCTAATAGCCAAAGCCATCATTATGTAAAGCACCAATTCTTTTTTTCAGATCCTCAGAGAATTCTTCTCCCTAGTGTGCCATGTTGAACTTCCACTGACCAGTAGGAGAAACTGTGTGAGTGCCAACACCAAATTAACATACTGCTCCACATTCACACCTGTTATATTATCAGAAAATTAGTCACGTGACAAGAAGGGAAAACGGAGGGCACAAATCTACATTGTTATACAAGCTGTACACTGACTACTTTAAATAATCAAAGTGATCTTCATTGTTGTCCCATGAAAAGATATAATAAAATATTTACAAAAAATGTGAGGGGTGTACTCAGTTTTGTCATATCCTCCAAATGTAAACTTGATTTCTGTTAGTTTTTGATTAAGATACAACATATGTCTTGCAAGTTTAGTGACTGAGTAATAACATGTACCGGCTTGCAGGCAGAACATAACGAAAAACCATAGTTTAAAAACTCTTACCTGCCCTAAAAAGTGATCTAATCATTATGTGCTACAAATATAGAAAAACTATATAGGAGTTTTGTTCAGAGACTGTCTCAACACTTTCACTTTACAAGAAGAATTTCCATTACAGCTACCGCATCCAAGAAAAGCAAAGATATTCTTTCATTACTTCAAGTAAAACTATCTTTTTAGGCTCTTACTACTCTTGCATTGATTTGTTTTATTGATCTTCTGAAATACAAAATTAAACTTTCCACAGTATACATACTTTGTTAAAAAATTGTGCAACTAGTTTGGTGCTATGTTTTTGTGCATATTCCACACATAATTATTTGTCCTGTTGCTCCTAATATATATCAAACAGAACAGTGATCTTGGTGGTGTGCAGTGCCGTAACTAGAGTGCGATATTTGGACCTGGGCCCCCCTCCGGATGTTGGTTAGATGTATGGGCACCTGTAGCATTCTAAATCATGTAAATGGAAAAGGGAGAGGAAAAGCTCATGCATAATGGACACGGCGCAACCCAGTTATAATATTAAACAATGACTATGGTCCGTATAATTCACATAAATTACAATTTTTATTAGGTCCAAAAAAGACACACACACACACACACACACACACGTGTACATTAAAACAATTAAAATGTGCAGAAATAGCACAGGTACAAACACGCTCCCCCTGTGTGCAGATGGAAACGGTATTACCACACGTGAAAGAATACAAGGTACCACAATTTTCAAAAATAATGGTTATCTATACCTCCAAGGTTTCTCAATAGGGTTAGGGTACCTTCACACTTTAGCGATGCAGCAGCGATCCGACCAGCGATCTGACCTGGTCAGGATCGCTGCTGCATCGCTACATGGTCGCTGGTGAGCTGTCAAACAGGCAGATCTCACCAGCGACCAGTGACCAGCCCCCAGCCAGCAGCGACGTGCAAGCGACGCTGCGCTTGCACGGAGCCGGCGTCTGGAAGCTGTGGACACTGGTAACTAAGGTAAACATCAGGTATGGTTACCTGATGTTTACCTTAGTTACCAGCTCACACCGCTTAAGGCTAGCGCCACACATCCGTGCCTCCGGCACGTGTTCGTCATTTTTTACACGTACCGGCGGCACGGAGACATGTACAGCAATGCTACCCTATGGTAGCAGGCACACACGTAAAACCACACGGAACGTGTGTCTGTGTGCGTTTGTACGTGTGTGCGATTTTCAAAACGCTGACATGTCAGTGTTTTCTCCGGCAGCACGGGTGTTACACGGCCCGCACCCGTACCACACGGGTGTAGTGTGGATGCGGTCCCGTGTGACACGCGCCGGAGTAAACACACATGTCAGGGAAAAAAAAAAAAACATTAACTCACCTTCTCCAGCCCTCCTGTCTCTGCCGCTGCTGCCTCTTGCTGCCGACCGCCGCTCATTATTCTCATTGAATATTCACTTCACTGCCTGGCAGCAGCAGCAGCAGCAGCGGGGAGACAGGAGGGCTGGAGACCGAGGATCAGCACCACGGACAGCAGCGCGGACATCAGGAAGGACCAGGTGAGTATAATAATTACCGGTTCTACGTGTGCTATCGCGGATAGCACACGTAGAACACACGTGTCACGCACGTACCAGAGACACGTACTTGCCTGCACGCAACACGCAGGGGAAATACGTGTCTCTCGGCACATGCGTGAAATTCACGTGAGTGTGGCAGAAGCCTAACTTAGCGTGTGCAGGGAGCAGGAGCCGGCACTGGCAGCGTGAGAGCTGCGGAGGCTGGTAACGAAGGTAAATATCGGGTAACCACCTTGGTTACCCGATGTTTACCTTGGTTACAGCGTACCGCAGGCTGTCAGACGCCGGCTCCTGCTCCCTTCACATTCAGGATCGTTGCTCTCTTGCTGTCACACACAGCGATGTGTGCTTATCAGCGGGAGAGCAACAATAAAAAAACAAACCAGGGCTGTGTGTAACGAGCAGCGATCTCACAGCAGGGGCCATATCACTGCTCAGTGTCACACGCAGCGAGATCGCTAATGAGGTCACAGAAAACGTGACTCAGCAGCGATCTCAGTAGCGATCTCGCTGTGTGTGAAGCACCCCTTAATCTAACCCACAGGGTTTATGGCATAATGATGGCAGAAGATACATAGCCCAAGAATCACATGTAATATAGTATCAGACCACAAGCACATGAGTGTGCATAAATGATATGTCCCTAATTATTCAGCTACACAGTGTCACTAGTAAGTCATCATGTAACAAGCAAAAGGACAATTAATGTATAAAATTATGGGGGGATTTTACCAAAATTTTTATTCTTAATTTCACTGCAATTGTTGATTGAATTGTTTTAATCATATGCCGGAGGCTAAGTTATCAGAAGGAAATACAAAAGAAAGACTTATGCTATGTGCGCACCTTGCGTACTAGCCCTGCAGAAATTTCTGCAGCGATCTGAAGAGGACACGTGCGCTTCAAATCGCTGCAGAAAATGTCCGTAGAAAAAAAAAAAAGCCGATTCCATGCGCTCTGCCTGCAGCTCCTCCCATAGACAGAGCAGGAGCTGCCAGCAAAGCGCACGGAAGAATTGACATGTCACTTCTTGAATGCAGCGCTTCGGGCAGCAGCCGAAGCGCTGCGCTCAAAGACGCCAAGTGCGCATGGCCCCTACACAATCTCCATAGATTATGCAGGGGACACAGGACGCATGCAGTTACGCTGCGCTACAAAGCGCAGCGTAACTGCATGAATTACGCACACGTGCGTACATAGCCTTAAGCGGGCTTTACACACTACGATATAGCTTACGATATGTCGTCGTGGTCACATCGTAAGTGACGCATATCCGGCATCGTTTGACATATCGTAGCATGTGACAGCTACGATCGAGTGTGAACGAGCAAAAATACTCACCTTATCGGTGCTCGTTGACACGTCGCTTATTTTCTAAATATCGAACGTCCTTCTGCGCGCCGGTTGTTCATTGTTCCCGAGGCAGCACACAACGCTCCGTGTGACACCCCGGGAACAATGAACTGCAGCTTACCTGCGGCCGCCGGCAATGCGGAAGGAAGGAGGTGTGCGGGATGTTTACGTCTGTGTGACGTCGCTGTGACGCCGAACGTCCCTCCCCCTTCAGGAAGTGGATGTTTGCCACCCACAGCAAGGTCATTTGGAAGGTAAGTACGTGTGACGGGGGGTTACGACTTTGTGCTACACGGGCAACAAATTGCCCGTGCCGCACAAACGATGGGGGTGGGTACGATCGCACACGCGATCCCACATGAAATCGACGTATGTAATGCACCCTGTATACTTTTCCATTTTTTTTGCAATTCATTTCTGGCTTTGACTCAACAACTTTCATGCAAAACTGTTATAAAAAAATCACATAATAAAAATACACTACTTGCAACAAAAAAAAGCAGACGATCCTTTTAGTGGGACTCTGTTTTCAGGTTTTTGCAAACTATATGAGAGAAGCATCATATAGGGGCTGGACTGATTTTAGCATTGTATGACTTACAGGGCTCATTGCTGCACTTTCAATAAAATCATTAGGGTAAAGGCCGTTTTACACGCTGCGATATCGTGACCAATATCGCTAGTGTGGGTACCCGCCCGCATCGGTTGTGCAACATGGGCAAATCGCTGCCCGTGGCGCACAACATTGCCCAGACCCGTCACACTACTTACCTGCCCTGCGACGTCGCTGTGACCGGTGAACCGCCTCCTTTCTAAGGGGGCGGTTCGTTCAGCGTCACAGCGACGTCACAGCTGCGTCACTGAACCGCCACCCAATAGAAGCGGAGGGGCGGAGATGAGCGGGACGAACATCCTGCACACCTCCTTCCTTCCGCATTGCGGGCGGGAGGCAGGTAAGGAGAGGTTCCTCGTTCCTGCGGTGTCACACGTACTGATGTGTGCTGCCGCAGGAACGAGGAACAACTTCGTTACTGCTGCAGCAACGATATTTGAGAATGGACCCCCATGTCACCGATGAGCGATTTTGCACGTTTTTGCAACGATGCAAAATCGCTCAAAGGTGTCACACGCAACGGTATCGCTAAAGCGACCGGATGTGCGTCACAAATTCCGTGACCCCAACGAGATCGCTTGAGCAATGTCGCAGCGTGTAAAGCGACCTTTAGTGTACGTGCCCACAATCAGGTCCCGCTGTGTCCCTGCAGGAGACCGCAGCTGTTCGTACTCATAATCAGGATTAGCGGTGCTGCGGTCTCTCACTTGTATTCTCCCCACGGTGGACACATGTGACTCTGCAGCATAGAATTGACTTGCTGCAACCTCAGAAAGCTGCAGGTCAGTGTTTGCTGTGGCCGCTCACGCACAGTGGGCATGAAATTTCTAGAAATCCCATTCACTCTTCTTGTACTGTACATCACAGCGTTTTGGACGCAGCAAAAACACGCTACCTCCAAAACTTTGCAAACACTGATCGTGGGCACGTACCCTTATATTTGCTTCTCTAAATACTGAGCTCTGTAAAACCCTCCCACAGCACTAAATGGCAGCTGTCTGTGTACAATGTGCTTAGGTAGAAAGCTGCCAATTAGTGATGGTGAGGTATACAGACCTCATGAATATTGAGGAAAACAAAGTTTTCTAGCCCTTTATTGATAATGACGGGCCCCACGGGGTCTTGGAAATACTCATCACTGAGCCGGTGAGGGTCAGGGGATGTCCCGGGTGGCCCTGCCCGGTTTTGTGACCCCGTTAGTGTCAATAAAAGGGATAAACAATGGGCATGATGATGATGAAGGGGTTGAGGATGTTGGGAGTAGTTGTCTGGTGATGCCACCTGTGGCACGGCCAGGGATTAGCTGCCACTGCAGGTGATGTCCTCTGGGGCAGATGGTAATGCAGCTTGGCTGGTTCAGCTCCCCACAGGTGGAGCCAGGCCCTAGGGAGGATGATGATGGTAGTAGTGGCCGTTGGTGCCGAAGCGTGGGGCAATGGCACCGGCAAGGATGGGCTGACACAGTGGTTGCTGTTCAAGGTCTTTACTCACTGTATGATAGCCACCCTCGGAGTGCCGGTTTCTGCTGTGATGGGTCCCAGCCGATCCCGTGTAAGTTGGAGGTCAACACTGGTGTCAGAGTGCGTCCTTTCACAAGGGTTACCCCTTGATGAAGTGAAGAACCCAGGCTGAGCTTCCTGCTCCAAGCCTCAGGCTCTGAGAAGAAGGAAGTTGAAGAAAATGGTGTTGTGTTGCCAGAACTGTAGTCCCGACTTGACTCACTGTTGTGTGAAGGTTGCTCCTATTTCTGCCCCAAGTGGTACCCACCGACCGAAGCCTCATGGGCACCACAATAACATTGTTTTATCAGCAAGATTATCAATACTACAGCATGCAACCTAATAAATAACACAGCACTTGAATCAGGATCTCTATTGCTACATTATATTTCTCTCATATTAAATGGCAAAACCTGGTCAAGAGATCCCTTTAAGCATTAAACTTTACCTTGGATAATTTACAAACTTGTTGTCCATGCTTAATTTCTCTAAAATTCTACATGCCCAGTCTGTTACATCTGTGGCATGTTCTTTTGAAAAAGGAGAAAACTCTGTCCGAAAAACATTATTTATGGATGTGTAGAGCTTTAAGATTAAAAAGAAAAAAGATTTCATAAATAATTTGCTCATCAAAATACATAACAGTGGAATCACATGAAAGTTATTGTTTTTGCAATGGTCATCTAACTTTTCTGTATCTTATTTCTATCACTGCTTAGGTGATGAAATAAATGCAAATCCAGACTTGCACTCAGTCCTTATTGAATTACCTTAATGGGATTGATTTAAGCCTATAGGGACTTTTAGTCTGAGAAAATGAATGCAGTAGTGAGGATTACAAAAATCCATCTTGTCAGTGAAATCACTGTACAAAAAGGTTCTCTGCACATGAACATTTCTGAACAGATTTTCATCCTTTTGTAAACATTAAATAAGACCCTTCTCAAGGTCACTTGCAGTTATTTCCAATGAAAGAAGGCATTTTTTACCATTGATGGAAAGGAAGAAAGTGGTTTAAAGACATTACAACTCCTATGTTTTCATATCACAATTACTCAATATATTCTATGCTACCATATTATTGCACTTCTCTAGTAGTCCTTCAATCAACATTAGATGCTGTGGAAATATATGAAAATAGGTCCAATTGATGCCTTTCCTAAAAATATTAAAGACAATAATAATAATAATAATAATAATAAATATTAGAGATCAGTAATAGTGATGAGAGGGCACTAAAATGCTCGGGTGCTTGGTTCTCAAATCAATCAAAATCGGACTGCTTGGGTAGTCATCTCGAGAATAATGGAATTCAATTATAAACTCAATCATTTTTCCAGCAGACCCTCCCAGGAAGTCGAGGGGAAAGTAAAATCACTAAAATGGATGATAAAAGGGATCAAATGGAATGGGAACGGCATGGAGAAGATGCCTGGACACATCTCTGACACCCAGATTACTGCTGGGAATAATGTTGTCAAAGTATTACACCACTTTTAAGGACTGACAATAACACATTTCTAACCAAAGATAACATGGATTTTACAGACAAAATGTTAGAAAACGTTCTTTCCTGCATAATGGCTTGTATATAAGCAAATTTAAAAAGAAAGAAAAACTGCCTTCTCCACCCCTTAGACTATGTTCATGTTAGGGTGGCCTAGGAAGGTAGCTGTGGTCAAAGCTCAGTATCACAAGGCGGGTAAAATTGTGTGGGGTGGACCTAATTGGCTACGATTTTTTGAGTGGGGCAGGTCGTACCTTTAGGGTGGCTGCATTTTGCTGATGTCTTTCTCAAAACAGGTCCTGCCTCAGTGAAGATTAGAGATGAGCGATGTTCGAAATTCGAGGTTCGCCAATTTCATGTTCGAGTGATTTTGAGGGGTGCTCGAACTCGTACTCGAGCTTTTTGCTAAAAGCTCGACAGTTCGAGTTACGTTCGAGAACGGTTCGATCACCATAAACGTGGCTTTTCACAGTAAGGCTGTGTGCACATGTTATATCTGCATGGGTCCTGCGTCCCCAGCACAATCCCTCTCCCTTTCCTACTCACCGATCATGGGCGTCTCGCTCCACGTCTGTCACAAATCTGCGGTGTCTTTTCCTCCTTAGAAAATGTCTGCTCCTTCATTAGTCAATTAGTTATTCTGTGCTTTCCCTGCCACCGGCGCCTATGATTGGTTGCAGTCAGACACGTCCCCAAGCTGAGTGACAGCTGTCTCACTGCAACCAATCACAGCCGCCGGCGGGCAGGTCTATATCGTACAGTAAAATAAATAAATAATAATAAAAAAAATTAAAAAATGCGGTTCCCCCATATTTGATACCAGCCAGGATAAAGCCACATGGCTGGAGGCTGGTATTGTGAGGACGGGGAGTGTCACGGTATGGGGAGCCCTCCAGCCTAACAATATCACCCAGCAGCCGGCCGGAATAGCCGCATCCATTAGATGCGACAGTCCCGGATTCTACCCAGCTCAATCCAAATTGCCCTGGTGCGGTGGCAATCAGGGTAATAACGGGGTTAATCATGCCAGGCATCTCCTTGAGACACCTTCTTTGATCAACCTGAAAGTGAAAGTAAATAAACACACCACGAAAAATCCTTTATTTGGAATAAAAGACAAAAAACACCCTGTTTCACCCCTTTATTAGTCACCAAATACCCCTCCAGGTGCGACGTTATCCACACGACACTGTCAGCTCTGCTTCCTGAAGATGTAGCAGCACCGTAGAACACCATCGCGCTGTATCAGGTCCACGTAGCAATGAAGTGAATCGCGCTGTCAGCAGAGACTTCAGTCAGCACTGCAGGCTTCAAGATTGCAAAATCTGCCTATCTTTGTCAATAGAGGCAATAGCTCAGTGGATAGAGATCTCCCCTATGAAGCATTAGGTCATAATTTCTAGTCCCAGTGAAGAATTTTTTTTTTTTATTTTTAATTATATCGTGCAGTAAAATATATAAATAAATAAAAAAATGCGGTTCCCCCCATATTTGATACCAGCCAGGATAAAGCCGCACAGATGGAGGCTGGTATTGTCAGGATGGGGAGCGCCACGGTATGAGGAGCCCACCACCCTAACAAAATCACCCACCAGCCGCCCAGAATAGCTGCATCCATTAGATGCAACAGTCCCAGAACTCTACCCAGCTCATCCCGCATTGCCCTGGTGTGGTGTCAATCGGGGTAATAATGAGTTTAATCATGCCAGGCGTCTCCCCGAGACACCTTTTGTGATTAAACTGAAAGTGAAAGTAAAGAAAAACACACCGCGAAAAATCCTTTATTTGGAATAAAAGACAAAAAATCACCCTGTTTCACCCCTTTATTAATCCTCAAATACTCCTCCAGGTCCAACGTAATCCACACGACACTGTCAGCTCTGCTACAGAACATGAGTGCTTTGATCAGCTCCAAGTAGCAATCAAGTGAATTGCTCGCTCTCTCTCGCTCTCTCTCTCTCCCCTTTCTCCCTCTCTCTCCTTTCAAATTCAAATTCAAATTCAAATTCAAATATGCTTTATTGGCAGGACCAAAATACAATTAGTGTTGCCAAAGCAGGAGAAATACAGTAAGTGTGGTGGGAGGGGATCAGGGTTATGGGGAGTTGGGGGGCACAATTTGGGCTCTGACAGTCCATTTAGGGGTCTTAGGTTCCCCTCAGCTTATGACATGTGGTGACATATTGGGCGGCGATCTCCACCATTGATTCCTCTTCCCCCAGTAGGAAGCGGAGTTTCATGTCCTCATCCATGGATGGAAAGCCCGGGCTATGGGTGGTAAATTTCTGGAAGTGGGAGCCCCTCACTGCTGAGTATTTGTCACAGTGCAGTAGGAAATGCGTCTCGTCCTCCAGAGCCCCCTGCTGGCAGTGCTGGCACAGTCTGTTCTCTCGCGGCTTGTATGTCTGTCGGTGCCGCCCTGTTTCCACCTCTAGGCTGTGGGCACTCAGTCTGTACAGGCTCAGAGTCTGCCTGTCTTTGGGGTGGCGTAGCCTTTCCAGATATGGGGCCAGAGTGTAGTCCCTCCGCAGTGACCGGTAGATGTTGAGTTTCTGGGAGTTCTCTAATTCACTCTTCCAGTCCTCTATGTATTGCATCTTGCAGCTCTCAGAGATCTCTTTTATTTGGGCTTTTGTCAGGGTGTGTTGCTGACTTTGGCTGCCGCAGTTCTTGGCTTGCTCTGGGCTCCGGCTCAGCAGGGCTTTATGATGGTAGGAGCTGGGGTTGCTGTTCTGTATGTGTGCCTGGTGTGATAGCGCCCTCTTGTGTATAGTGAACCATAAGGGGAATCGGCCCAGCTCTGCCCTACAGGCTATGTTTGAGGTGCTGCGATGGACTTGGAGGAGATATTTACAGAACTCCATGTGGAAGACTTCGGTAGGGCTGGAATCCCACTTTGTGTGGTCTGGGTAGGTCACTGGGCCCCATACCTCGCTGCCATATAGCAGTATAGGGGTGATGACGCTGTCAAATATCTTGAGCCAGACTCTCACAGGTGGTTTGAGGTGGTACAGTTGTCTTCTGATGGCATAGAAGGTTCTGCATGCTTTTCCTTTCAGGGCTTCTGCTGCTTGCTTGAGGCTCCCGTTATTGCTTAGCTCCAGACCGAGGTAGGTGTAGCTGCTGGTGTTCTCCAGCGTGGAGCCATTTAATGTGAAGGAGGGAGTGTTTATTTTGTTCTGGTTCCTCTTCTGAAACACCATGACTTTGGTCTTCTTTTGGTTGATGGGAAGCGCCCATGTGGTGCTGAATGTTTCCAGTACTGCCAGGCTATCTTGGAGGCCTCTTTCAGTTGGGGAGAGTAGCAGGAGGTCATCTGCGTACAGCAGGAACTTCACCTCTCGGTCATGCAGACTGAGGCCTGGAGTGGGGGAGGACTCTAGAGCTGTTGCTAGTCCATTTATATAGATGTTGAATAGAGTTGGACTCAGGCTGCAGCCCTGTCTGACCCCACGGCCCTGTCGGAAGAAAGCCGTCCTCTTTCCGTTCACCTTCACGCTGCACCGGTTCTCAGTGTATGAGCTCTTGATCACGTCGTAGGTCCTGCCACCTATTCCGCTCTCCAGGAGTTTCAGGAACAGGCCTGGGTGCCACACTGAGTCAAAGGCCTTTTTGAAGTCCACGAAACATGCAAATATTTTCCCCTGTATTTTGTCGTGGACGTGGGTCTTGATGAGGCTTTGCAGGGTGTAAATGTGGTCCGTGGTGCGGTGGTTTGGCATGAACCCAGCTTGGCTTCTGCTGAGGACGTCACCCTGGGTGAGGAAGGCGATAATCCTTTTATTAATGATGCTGTTAAACAGTTTTCCCAGAATGCTGTTGACACAGATCCCTCTGTAGTTTGCTGGGTCATATCGGTCTCCATCCTTGTAGATGGGCGTTATGAGACCTTGATTCCAGCTTTGAGGGAAGTAGCCGGCACTCCTTTCTCTCTCTCCTTTCTTTCTCTCTCCTTTCTCTCTCTCCTTTCTCTCTTTTCTTTCTTTCTCTCTCTGCTTTTCTCTCTCCTTTCTCTCTCTCTCCTTTCTCTCTCTCCTTCCTTTTTCTCCTTTCTCTCTCCTTTCTCTCTCTCTCCTTTCTCTCCCTCCTTTCTTTCTCTTTCTCTCTCTCCTTTCTCTCCCTTTCTTTCTCTCTCTTTCCCTCTCTCTCATTTCTCTCTCTCCTTTCTTTCTCTCTCCTTTCTCTCTCTCTCTCTCCTTTCTCTCTCTCTCCTTTCTTTCTCTCTTTAATCTCTCTCCTTTATTTCTCTCCTTTCCCTCTCTCTACTTTATTTCTCTCCTTTCTCGCTCTCTCCTTTCTCTCTCTCCTTTCTCTCTTTCTCTCTCTCTCTCTTTCTCTCTCTCATTTCTTTCTCTCTTTCTCTCCTTTCTCTCTCTCCTTTATCTCTTCTTTCTCTCTTTCTCTCTCTCTTCTTTCTCTCTCTTCTTTCTCTCTCTCTTCTTTCTCTCCTTTCTCTCTCTCCTTTCTTTCTTTCTCTCCTTTATCTCTCTCCTTTATTTCTCTCCTTTCCCTCTTTCTCCTTTTTTTCTCTCCTTTCTCGCTCTCTCTCCTTTCTCTCTCTCCTTTCTTTCTCCCTCTTTCATTCTCTCTCTTTCTCTCCTTTCTCTCTCTCTCCTTTATCTCTTCTTTTTCTCTTTCTCTATCTCTTCTTTCTCTCTTTTTTCTTTCTCTCTCTTCTTTCTCTTTCTCTCTCTCTCTTTCTCTTCTTTCACTCTTTCTCTCTCTCTTCTTTCTCTCGCTCTCTCTTTCTCAGACCTGGCGATGATCAGCTGATGCGGTCACCTGACGGAATCAGCTGACACTACAAGTCGAGCGGTGAGGCCGGCTTTTTACCGCCCGGCCGGCTAAACTATCAGCTGATGCGGTTGGACAGGAGTCTGCACTGAATAGTGTAGTTTTGTTTTTGCACTGATGCATCAGCTGATTGTATAAAAGCCATTTATTCAATCAGCTGCTGTGTCATGTGATTCAGGCCCTTGAACTTGACACATCATCTGATCGCTTTGCCTTCCAGCAAACCGATCAGATGATATTGGATCCGGATTGGACAAAGCGGGACCCTTGACCCAGGATTAATGCGGAGGGGGGTTTTTTATTTCAATAAAGATGGAGTCACTAATTGTATTGTGTTTTATTTATAATAAAAATATTTTTCTGTGTGTTGTGGTTTTTTTTATCGGTACTACAAATTCATGGTGGCCATGTCTAATATTAGCGTGACACCATGAATTTCAGGCTTAGGGCCAGTTGATAATATACAGCTATCCCCAACCCCATTATTACCCAGCGAGCCACCCGTCACTAGGGCAGCTGGAAGAGTTGGATACAACGCCAGAAGATGGCCCGTAGGTGCCTGCTCTACCTGGCTAGCATACAAAAACATGGCGAAGCCCATGTCATTTTTTTTTCATGAAATTCGTGAAATAATTAATAAAAAAAGTGCTTCCCTATATTTTTTGTTCCCAGACGGGTACAAATAGGCAGCTGGGGGTTGATGGCAGCCCGTAGCTGCCTGCTGTACCTGGCTAGCATACAAAAACATGGCAAAGCCCACATAATTTTTTTGGGGGCAAAAAACTCCTGCATACAGTCCTGGATGGAGTATGCTGAGCCTTGTAGTTCTGCAGCTGCTGTCTGTCTGTATGGAGGAAAGCAGACAGCAGCTGCAGAACGACAAGGCTCAGCATGCTCCATACAGGACTCTATGCAGGAGTTTTTTGCCCACCAAAAAAATGTCATGAGCTTTGCCATATTTTTGTATGCTAGCCAGGTATAGCAGGCAGGTACGGCTGCCCCCAACCCCCAGCTGCCTATTTGTACCCGTCTGGGAACTAAAACAAAATAGGGAAACCCTTTTTTTAATTATTTCATGAATTTCATGAAATAATAAAAAAAAAAAAAATCGACATGAGCATCTCCCATTTTTGGGTCCAGCCAGGTACAACTAGGCAGCACAAGTTAGCCCGAGCTTTCTGGGCCCCTCTGCTGCGAATTGCAATCCGCAGCCGCCCCAGAAAATGGCGCTTTCATAGAAGCGCCATCATCTGGCGCTGTATCCAACTCTTCCAACAGCCCTGGAGCCGGGTGGCTTGCTGGGTAATTATGAGTTAATACTAGCTTTGTTTTACTAGCTAGTATTAAGTCAGAGATTCTTAATGTCAGGCAAGTTTGACCCAGCCATTAAGAATCTCCAATAAAGGGTTAAAAAAAAAAACACCACACAGAGAAAAAATACTTTAATAGAAATAAATACACAGACACACTTAGAGACTCCATGTTTATTACTCCCTCTTATCCCTCCATGATCCTGCTCTTCTGTCTTCTTTCTCCTTCAACCCATGCATCTCTGCTACATCAGCAGTGCTGCATGAGAGGAAGACGCTGCTGTTCCCGTGCAGTCTTTTCACTCCGTGAGGGACAAGAAGCTGCTGCCTGTAAGCGGTGAGATCACCGCTGACAGGCGCGTTACTATAGCAACGGTGATCTCCGTTATTGACCGGCTGGGGCAGCCAGTGAATGACGGAATGGGGAAGCAGAACGGGGAATTGACCATGTGCCAGAGCATGCCTCGAGCCTCTAGAGGTTTGCTCATCTCTAGTGAAGATAGGCAAGGAGGCCAATAGTTCTTTCTTTACGTTTCTTTCAGTTCAACACATTCAACTTTGCATGTGAGATAGCAATATGTTCTTTTCATATACCTTCAGATACACAATAAAGTCTCTTAAATTTTATTGCCTATCTAACAGACTACATTTGTGACGCCCTGGCCGATCAGGTCATCACAGGGTATTGTGCAATCTGCTCTTCTGCACAGTATCCAACCCTCCTTGGTTACGGGTCCTGATCCTTTGGTGTTGCTAAGAGCTTAGCCAGTCAGAGAAACACCCTAGAAACACTTTACACCATACCCACCAGACACACTATTGGGGGCCTGAAGGGAATAGGACCGCCCACTTGGGGGGGTTGGTAGGGGAAGGTGAAAAAGTGAAGGAGAACTGAAAAAGAAGTGGAAGGAGTAGGAGGTAGAGTGGTGACTCTCTGAGAGGGAGAGGTCACCGGTGAGGAGAAGGGCTCCTTGAGTACTAGGTGGAAGATCTTGGTCTGGGCCTCGTAGGAGCTGGAACCCCAGTCTCAGGGGATTGTGTCAAGGGGCATGGATTGCCGAGGAGGGCAGCCGGTGGCCTTGATCCATCTCCGTGCGGGGGCCAGGGCACGGCGGGGTACGCGGACCCTAGGCCGAGAAGTAGCTTCAAGCGTCCTGGTAATTTACCCGACGGGGGTGACACCTTCAAGATTCATCCCTCACCTGCTCCAAAATCGGGGTACTAGCGCACCGATGGGATAGGACTTTCCCTGACACAGTCCACCAAATCCCGAGCGTGAACCTTGAGAGCAAGCTCACTCCGTGAGTGGGACCCGACTAGTTCCACACTACAGGGTCCGAACAGTGAACAAAGTGCCATGGAAAAGGCCACAGGCTAACAAGCAACACCAAAAGCACGGACCCAATCGTGCTCCCTCCTGGCTGCATGCGGTGCTCAGAATTCTGGTTTACAAGCTGTCGGTGTCAGTATTCTTGGACTGAGTGAGTACGCAGAAACCCTTCCTTTTCCCAACGGCACCCCACTCCTGCACCACCAAAACTGGGCCCCCAGGTCACAAACCCCTACCCTCAGAGGGCTTAAACACCTTGCTGCCTTACCATCGCCACCGGGCTCTGCCTTTCTCCAACAGAAGCGGTGGTATCCCACCTTACCACGCACCGTGGGTGGCGTCACAAACTTCTAACTCCCCTGTAAATACCCCCCCTTTCCAACTCGAGTGTCCGCGTGAACCCCTGGGTCCGGAGACCCCTCGAGCCACTGCGGTTACGGATCCGAGCGGTTCGGCCACTGGCACGGGGGAGGTACATCTTCTGTTTTCTCTAGAGAATCAAAAGGGGCATACTAACTATGGCAGGGATAGAGATAAACAGAGTCCCAACTTCTCAGGCACTTCCTCTGCAAGCCCTTTCCTCTTTAGACAAGAGGGGGTAAGGCGGTCACCATAATCCCAGCAAACAGCCCTTTGATCACACTCCCTTCCAATGATTCTACACAAAAGGGGTGATCCTGACATGTCAGAGTTGATCTTTACCCTTGCCAAAAAGGGTCAGAGGCCAGGCTTGCAATATGTCCATTGGCTCAGTCTCTAGTATTGAGGCCATTCATTAATTTCTAGCCCTTAGTAGTGATGGACGATCCCCCGATGTTTGGGATCGGGAGCCTCGCCCGATCGTTTTGCAAAGATCGAGATCGGAATCGCGATAACGCAAACTTATGTCCCATCACCAAACTCGGCTTAACAGTTATGGGATGGGGCGGGGGGGCTGTAAAATAAAGAATATAGTTAATAATAAACATTGTCATTTTACTTACAGGTCCCACGACGCGTCCTGCAGACTTTGTCTCCCAGTCGCTTCTGCTTACGAGTCAAATCATTGCTGTGCCCCCGGGTTACAGGACCTTCCGTGAAGTCATAGCCATGTGAACAGTCTGGTGTGAAAGTTGTACAGACATTGACTTACAGACTGGTCACATGGCTATGATGCCATCGAATGTCTTATTAACTGAACTTCGACTGTCACTGTGCAAGTGTTGCATCGGCATCACCCAGTACAGTGCACACTCTCCTGACAGGAGCGGGTCAGCTGAATGTATTTCCATGCAGCTGCAGCGCTCCTGTCCTGACAGCATCAGGCCATATCAGCTGATACTGATGTGAGATGCAAGTGGAATCTGCTTCTTGCTCTGTATAGAGCGATGTAGCAGAGCTGACATGGCTCTCCCTGCTTCTCTCTCTGTAGAGCCGCTTGTATTTACAGAGTGATGAAGCAGAGTTGACATTGCTGTCCCTGTTGACTACGTCGGACTAAAGATTTTTTTATAATAAAGATGGAGTCTCTAAATGTTTTTTTGTTTTAGTTCTAATAAAATATTTTTTTTCTATGTGTTGTTTTTCCATTACTGTTTAATAGAAATTCATGGTGGTCATGTCTAATTTGGCATGACACCATGAATTTCAGGCTTAGTACCATCCAAGAATACAAAACTGATATTAACCCCTTTATTACCCAGCGTGCCACCACCAGGGCCGCTGGTCGAGCTGGGTAAAGCACCTGGAAATAGCGCTAAGAAACAATGCGCCATTTCTAGGGACGGCTGGAGGCTGCCAAGAATCCCAACCCCAGCTGCCTGTTTTTACTTAACTGGCTATCAAAAAATGGCTGGAGCCCATGAATTTTTTTTTAAATTTTTTCTTTGAATAATTAAAGAAAAATGGTCTTCCATGTATATTGATTGCCAGCCAAGGTAAAGTCAGGCAGATAGGGGTGGAAGCCCATAGCCATCCGCTTTTTCTGCGCTGAGAATCAAAAATCCTGCAGAGCGCTATGTCATTTTTTAAAATTATTTCTTTTTATACAACTATATATTGTGCACAATATATATTACAATATATATATATATATATATATATATATATATATATACCGTCATGGCCAAAAGGTTTGAGAATGACACCAAAATTATATTTTCCCATGATCTGTTGCCCTCTGGTTTTTAATTGTGTTTGTCTGATGTTTACATCACATACATAAATATAATTGCAATCATATTATGAGTACCAAAAGGTTATATTGACAGAATGAGTTAATGCAGCAAGTCAATATTTGCAGTGTTGACCCTTCTTCTTCAGGACCTCTGCAATTCTCCCTGGCATGCTCTCAATCAACTTCTGGACCAAATCCTGACTGATAGCTGTCCATTCTTGCATAAGCAATGCTTGCATTTTGCCAGAATTTGTTGGTTTTTGTTTGTCCACCCGTCTCTTGATGATTGCCCACAAGTTCTCAATGGGATTAAGATCTGGGGAGTTTCCAGGCCATGGACCCAAAATCTCTATGTTTTGTTCCATGAGCCATTTAGTGATCACCTTTGCTTTATGGCAAGGTGCTCCATCATGCTGGAAAAGGCATTGTTGGGCACCAAACTGCTCTTGGACAGTTGGGAGAAGTTGCTCTTGGAGGACATTCTGGTACCAATCTTTATTCATGGCTGTGTTTTTAGGCAAGACTGTGAGTGACCCTATTCCCTTGGCTGAGAAGCAACCCCACACATAAATCGTTTCAGGATGCTTAACAGTTGGCATGAGACAAGACTGGTGGTAGCGCTCACCTCTTCTTCTCCTAATAAGCTGTTTTCCAGATGTCCCAAACAATCGAAAAGGGGATTCATCTGAGAAAATGACTTTACCCCAGTCCTCAACAGTCCACGCCCTGTACCTTTTGCAGAATATCAGTCAGTCCCTGATGTTTTTTCTGGAGAGAAGTGGCTTCTTTGCTTCCCTCCTTGAAACCAGGCCTTGCTCAAGCAGTCTCCGCCTCACAGTGCGTGCAGAAGCACTCACACCAGCCTGCTGCCATTGCTGAGCTAGCTCGGCACAGCTGATAGTTCGATCCCGCAGCTGAAACAGTTTTAAGATACGGTCCTGGCGTTTGCTGGTCCTTCTTGAGCGCCCTGGAGCCTTTTTGCCAACAATGGAAGCTCTCTCCTTGAAGTTCTTGATGATGTGATAGATTGTTGACTGAGGTGCAATCTTTATAGCTGCGATACTCTTCCCTGTTAGGCCATTTTTGTGCAGAGCAATGATGGCTGAACGTGTTTCTTTAGAGATAACCATGGTTAACTGAAGAGAAACAATGATACCAAGCACCAGCCTCCTTTTAAAGTGTCCAGTGGTGTCATTCTTACGTAATCATGACTGATTGATCGCCAGCCCTGTCATCATCAACACCCACACCTGTGTTAATGGAACAATCACTAAAACAATGTTAGCTGCTCCTTTTAAGGCAGGAATGCAATGATGTTGAAATGTGTTTTGGGGGTTGAAGTTCATTTTCTTAGCCAATATTGACTTTGCAAGTAATTGCTGTTAAGCTGATCACTCTTTATGACATTCTGGAGTATATGCAAATTGCCATTAGAAAAACTTAAGCAGTAGACTTTGTAAAAATTAATATTTGTAGCATTCTCAAAACTTTTGGCCATGTACAGCTCTACAAAAATTAAGTGACTGCTGCAAAATGTTCAGTTTTTCTCATTTTTCCCTTTATAGGTATATTTTTGAGTAAAATGTAAATTGTTGTTTTATATTATAAACTAGTATTTTTAGAGAATAAATACAATTTTTTTGCTTGGAAATTCGGAGACATGTTGTCAGTAGTTTATAGAATAAATTAACAATTTATTATTATTTTGAAAGCCAGGCAGCTGGGGGCTGGGATTCTCAGCAGCCCGCAGCCACCCCTGGAAATGGCACATTATTTCTTAGCGCCATTTCTAGGCGCTTTACCCAGCTCATCCAATGGCCCCGGTGGCGGTGGCACATTGGGTAATAAAGGGGTTATTACCAGCTTTGTATTCTTAGATGGTGCTAAGCCCGAAATTCATGGTGTCCTGCCAAATTCGACATGGCCACCATGAATTTCTAATAAACAGTAAAGAAAAAAACACAACACATAGAAAAAAATATTATATTAGAAAGAAAACAAAAAAAATTAGAAACTCCATCTTTAAAATAAAGAAATCCTTAGTCCGACATAGTTGACTGGGACAGCAATGTCAACTTTGCTTTATCACTCTGCAAAGACAAGCGGCTCTACAGAGAGAGAAGCAGGGAGAGCCATGTCAGCTCTACTACATCGCTCTGTACAGAGCATGAAGTAGGATGACAGTGAGGTGATGATTCCACTTGCATCTCGCATCGGTATCAGCCGTATGGCCTGACGTTCTCCAGACAGTTTGGAAATGTTTGTCATGGTGTTCAGTGAACACCGGTAAAGTTGATGAACACAAACAGAACCAAACCTTGATAGGTTTGGATATCTCTAGTCATGATGGGGCATAAAAAATGTGAGCCAAAACTTAATCAGTAAATAATAAAACTTCCAGACTGCTTATTTATAAAATCCACCAATATTTATTGCTACCTCTGTTTCTCTCCTTCCCCTACTGATAGTTCTGCTTCACGACACTGGTCTTATTTACTGCACTATTCCTATGTCCTGTTGTGTATAAATATTTGACTCTTCAGATATTGAGTTATACTTTGCCTGATGAAGAGATCTGAGTAGTCTTGAAAGTTCACTGTTTCATTAAAAGGCTGTCACGTACATAAATAAAAAAGATTACAATTGAGTAAAAGCAAGTGGAGAAATACAACTGGGAGAACTACAAGTTCAAGTTACTCTTATGAGAGAGCTGCTGAGCAGAGCAGAGTGAGGGCTGCATTTTAAGCAGATAAGGGCATAGTTAAACACAATATTTTAGTTTGACACAAGAGAAGAGTTTGATGGTTTCATTGTTTTTCTGCTTTTATCTGAACTGTTAAGGCCACGTCTTACTAAGCGACAGCGCAAACGACATTGCCATGTGCAGAAGCCCATCTAGGCCTGGATAGTGGGTTAAAAATTGCTGGACAACAAGGTGACACACATGAGCCATACAAGGCACGTGTGTCACCTTGCCCCGGCGAAGGGCCGCACCCAGGTTTGCAGCATTGTCGCACACGGCCTACCCTGGCTGCAGGTTGAGTAGAGACAACCATTTACGAAACTCGCTCGCAAGAGCTGACCACAACTCCTTCGCTGTGTGACTCCTATTTTCAAGACGTTTCAAGGTAAAGACCGCCTGATGCCATGGAGCTCTGCTGCCAGCATAGTAAAGAGGTGTGCGGGATTCCTTGTGTGCAGTTAAAATGCGGGTGGCCTGACCAGGCAGTCTTGGGGCGGAGGTGGAGGACCCAGACGAGGTTGAGGAGGCAGAAGCAGTGAAGAAACTTCTACATAAAGAGGATTGACACACAATCGTGGGGACGGCAAGACTTGTTCAGCAGACCCTTCTCCATCTCTCACCATAGTTACCAAGTGCCCAGTCAGCAACATGTAATGCCCCTGTCCATGCTTACTGGTCCAAGTATCGGTGGTGAAATGCACCCGGTCACACACAGAGTTTCTCAAGGAAGTGGTGATGTTGTGTGCGACATGCTGGTGTAGCGCAAGCACACCTTTCTTGGAGAAGTAGTGGCGACTGGGCATCTTGTACTGGGGCACTGCGACTGACTGACATAAGGTCTCAAAAATCCTCTATGTCCACCAGGCGGAAAGGTAGCATTTCGGTAGCCAAGAGCTTACAGAGGGATAAAGTCAACCTCTTAGCTTTGTCATGGCTCGAAGGAAATGGCCTTTTATTTGTCCACATCTGAGGGACAGAGATCTGGCTGCTGTGTGGAGACAGTGGTGAGTAGGGTGTCCCTGGAAAAATGCAGGTCTAAGAGGAAAGTGCAGGTGGAGACATGATGTTACCTTCATCCAAAGTTGACACTTTCGATGTCTGAGAGAGGTGTACACCAGCACTAGTTTCCCCTTCCAAACCAACTGATGACCTACCAAACAAACTGCCTGTTGCGGTTAAAGTGGTGGAAGGTCTGCGTGGAAAAGCAGTTGTGACAGCTGTCCCCACAGTCATAAAAGATGAATAGTGTGCGGAGGAATTTGAAGGGGCAGACGGTGTTTGGCCCGCCCCGCTAGGCTGCATTGCAGCACGGTGAGCTTCCCACTGGGACTTATGCTTGCTATTCATGTGATGATTCATGGAAGAAGTTGTCAAACTGGGGAGTTTTTGTCATCTACTTATAGATTGCCGACAAATGTTACAGATCACATGATTTGGGAGATCCTTTGCAAGGTCGAAAAAGGACCAGGCTAGGCAAGGCTTAGAGGCCATGCAACCTGCAGAGCCACCCCGACTTGTGCTCAGAGGCAGAGTGGTGGCTGAGGATGCAGTTGTAGACGTGCTTCCAGTACTCCGACTCTGTCCAGGAAGGCGCAAGGTAACTTCGTCATCAGTTGCATCCTCCTCCACCGCCTCTGGTGACCTCCTCGAGTGTATGACTGTGGGTTGACAGTAAGTGGATCTAGAACTTCATCATCAAGCGTTGTGTTTGTACTCCCCTCACCCTCAGACCTAACCTCGTCCTGCCCTGACTGAATAGTTAAGTTGTCATCCCAATCAGGTATCTGTGTCTCGTCGTCATCAGTATGTTCCTCATTGTCTCCACCAACAGGTGTTACAGTTTGGGAAAGAGGATGTACATTATGCTCAGAAACTTGGTCATCAGGGCCAGAATCTGAGTCACACAAAGCTTCTGGGCATCACTGCAGACTATTTCCTGGTCTGTACTCACTGTAGCTTGGGAGCAGACCTCTGATTCCCAGGCTATAGTGTGACAGAACAGTTCTGCAGACTCAGCCATCTCTGTTACACCATACTCTGCAGGGCGGGTGGAGACTTGAGAGCTGGGAGAAAGCAAGTGTGATTGGGATGACAACTCAGAGGACTGTTGTTTTTTTGATGTTGAAGTTGAGGTGGAGGAGAGGGCACTTGTTGGAGCACTTGAGATCTATTCAAGCATGTTCTTTTTTTGTGCATCATCTACCTTTGTTACAGTTGTTCGGGTCCGTAAAAAAGGGAGCACATCGGATTGTCCACGGAAAGTAGTAGACATCTTACTTTTGCTGGAAGATGGCCTATCTTCAGCAGATGTTAATGTAGCTTTGCCACCTTCCCCACGGACACAAACTCATTTTCCGTTTCCAACACGCCTGTTCCCCTTTCCAGCAGCATCTGTCCTTTTGCCACTCATTTTGTTAGCGACAATATTGGCCACTTAAAATGTGGATGCAACATTTGAGAGGTGGTGTAGATTGCAGCGGTGGTCTAGCTTTATTGACAGCTGAAGAACCAACACTGACTATCACAGACAATTTTTGTATGCCACTAACAGTGGCAGCACAGTTTGCAATTAGAATTGCGTATCAAAAATAGACAGGTGTGTACAATGCAGAGGTGGTCTAGCTTTATTGACAGATGGAGAACCAACACTCACTATCACAGACAATTTTTATATGCCCCTAACAGTGGCAGCACAAATTGCAATCAGAATTGCGTGGCAAAAGTGTGCAGGTGGGTACAGTGCCCCGGGTTCTGTGGGTCAGTGGACAGGAAAGGGACAGTAATTTAGTATTCCAGACACTTTTAGGATGGCAGAAAAAGTGTCAGCTCTTTGGGCAAATAAAATAGCATGGCAAAAGTGGGCAGGTATGTACAGTGCTCGAGTTCTGTGGGTACCAGGACAGGAAAGGAAGCCTCACTATCTATCCCTCCTAATGATGAAATGCAGCAAGGAATTCCTTGAGCTGAGGTAAACAGACGCTGATATCTAAAGCTGTACACAGCATTTGCACGGACCTGCCTAGCAGCTTTGGCTATGAACGCCTGGAAATCAGCCCTGAAAAGGGCTGAAATAACCATCAATCCCTAATCCCTACAGTGCTGTGTAGCTTTCACTATGTCTATAGCGCACACAGCAGGATCGGTGGCAGTAGCATGAGCGGTGACTGTCACCCACACGCACAAAGGAGATAATGGCGGCGACAGGGAAAATGGACGTATTTTATAAGGCAAGGACATGTGACATTCACAGCCTATGACACATGCCCTTGATTATCTGGCAAAAATGCACTTAGGTGTGTGTGTGTCTGTGATTGGCTAACATCCTAGTCCACCCCACTGCACGCACGCTTAGGGAAAAAACAAATGGCGATCGGCATTCTCTCAGCAGTGCACCACAAATCTAAACCGCGTCCCCCCCGCACACTTATGCGCTGACATTTAGTGACTCACATTATTACAGTGAAAAGCCAGCTAGTAACTAGCTAGGCTTTTTGCTGATCAAACCGTTATCGAACGTAACTAGAGCTATCGAGTGTTTAGCAAAAAGCTTGCGTTCGAGTTTGATCTCGAGCACCCCCAAAAATCATTCGAACATGAAATTGGCGAACCTCGAGCATCGCTCAACTCTAATGTTGAGAGATGGAGAAGGGTCTGCTGTGCAAGTCTTGCCGTCCCAACGAGTTGTGTGTCAATCCTCTGTATGTAGAAGTTCCTCCACTGCTTCTGCCTCCTCAACCTCGTCTCAGTCCTCCACCTCCGCCCAAATCCTGTCTGGTAAGGCCACCTGCGTTGTAACTGTGCACAAGGAATCCCGCACACCTCCTTACTCTGTGGGCAGCAGAGCTCAACGGCATCAGGCGGTCGACTCTTTATTTTGAAATAAATGGGAAATGTGAGTCACACTGCTGAGGAGTTGTGGACGATTAGCTCTGGAGACCGAGTTTCATCAATGGTTGTCTCCACTCAACTTGCAGCCAGGGAAAACCATGTGCGACAATGCTGCCATCCTGCATGGCTCACGTGTTGAACCTGGTTGTCCAGCAATTTTTAAACCACTATCCCGGCCTACATGGGCTTCTGCAAAGGGCACGGTGTAATGCCTGCCTGGATCCACACACTCAGACGAGCTGTAAAGGATAGGCTAGAGGGAAGCCACTCACCAAGCTGGACCCCTAGAACCCTGAAACCCTTTAACCCTTATATAAGGATTTGGAATTACACAGGGCGCAAGGTAATTACTACCTGTGGAAGGCTGCAGTCCGAGAGTAGTAGTAGTCAGGCAGGGTCAAACCAGGAATTGTGGAACAGAGACAGAATCAACCGGCAAGGACGTAGTCAGGAAACAAGCGGTGGTCAAATCCGGATCAGGCAGCGAGATACATAAATAGCAGGCAGGAGACGTAGTCAGGAAACAAGCGGTAGTCAGCACACAAAATCACAAACAGAACAGGGTGGAACAGGAACCAGACGTTCAGAACTATCTCTGGCAGTGGTCAGCAGACAGGAGGGGCATTACAAAGGGTGTGGTGTCTTCCCATTGGTTGTAGCTGAATGATGGTACTTCAGCTGTGAGACACCCACCACCTACAGTAAGACAGGGGTACTGCAGATCCCAAGGTAACCCAGCTCAGTGGTTGAGCGGAGCCTGCGCCCACCGGCACCACTGGCATCGACTCCTCTCCCATTACCAGCACTATCCACGAAAGGAACACGCGTCACCTGGCAATCGGAGTAGAAGTCACTGGAGCGGACTCCGGTGGTGACGTAACAGCCATGTGCGACAATGCTGCAAACCTGGGTGCGGCCCTTCACCGGGTCAATGTGACAAACGCGCCTTGTATGGTTCACGTGTTGAACCTTGTTGTCCAGCAATTTTTAAACCACTATCACAACCTACATGGGCTTCTGCAGAGGGCACGTTCACTATGTGCTCACTTCCGCCGTTCACACCCCGCAGCTCAACAATTTGCATAGCTCCAGAAGTCTTTCAGCCTGCCGGTTACCCATCTGAAATGCAATGTGCCGACACGCTGGAATTCAACTCTCTACATGTTACAGCGACTGTGGCAGCACCGCCGAGCCCTGCTGCAATACGTTCTGACGTATAGCCTGGGCCAACGAGATCCAGAGGTGGGGCAGATCATGCTGCTATAGTGGTCTCAGATCAAGGTAGGACCTATGCACCCTTCTGCACAGTTTTGAAATGGCGACGAAGATGTTTAGCGCTGACGATGCCATTATCAGCATGACAATTCCAGTCATCTACATGCTGGAGCAAACTCTAAACAGTATTCAGAGTCATGTGGTGGGACAAGAGGAAGGGGAGGAAGTACAGGAGGAGTCATATGCGGAAGGGATAACAAGATCTCCAAGGTTCAGACGGTCAGCGGCACCAAAGCGGCAGGCATGGGACGGTGGAGGAGAGGGATTAACAAGGGTGCATGGTAGCAGCCAAACTGTTGAGGAAGGTGCAGGAGCCCAGTACGAATAGGCGATGGGCATGGAAGAATCATCATATGAGGGAGACCTTGATCACATTTCTGTTGTGCGAGGTTGGGGGGAGAGGGGAGAGGAACGAAGCATGATTAAATAAATAAATAAATAAATATATTCTCACCTTGCCGCAAACAACACAGCAAGGATTTGTTCCTCCTGGATGCGCAAGACACATGAGCGCTTTCTTGCTGCACTACCTACAACATGACCCTCGGATTGTCTGAATTAGAAGTAATACTGACTACTGGGTTGCCACACTTTTAGATCCCCAGTACAAGACAAAATTTGGCAAAATAAATCGTGCCATAGAAAGGGACGCACGTATTCATGAGTATCAGCAGAAGCTGGTACGCAATCTTAGATCGTCTTTTCCACTAAACACCAGTGCTGCACAGTGTGAATCTCACATTTCTAACTTGCCAACCATGGGACTGTCGAGTCATCAGTCAAACCATACCAGTAAAACAGTATCTGATGGTAACAGCAATTTTATGTAATTGTTTCATGAATTTTTTACACCATCCTTTGCAAGGCCAGAAGACACAAGAAGTCTGACACATAGTCAACGCCTGGAGAGGATGATACAGGAGTATCTCCAAGTGAACATCGATGTCATGACTGTGCAACTGGATCTTTGCTCATTTTGGGCTCTCAATCTTTAAAAACAGCCTGAGCTTGCCACTTATGCCTTGGAATTCTTGTCGTGTCCCACAGCCAACGTTCTCTCGGAAAGTGTCTTCAGTGCTGCTGGGTGTGTGCTGACAGATAAGTGCATGCGTCTGTCCAGTGACAAACCAGTGACAATGTGGAAAGACTAACGTTCATCAAGATGAACAAGTCATGGATCCGCAAGGAATTTTCTACCCCTGTGTCATCCTGGGGAGACTAAAGGCTTGTGGATTTTTGAATGTGCTTCATGAAAATAACCATTTTAAGTTTGCAACTGTGGGAAAATTAATGCCACTTAAGTGGTGTCTGTGGCCAAATTTGGCGAAATAATTTCTGCCATAGAAAGGGACGCACGTATGCAGGACTATCAGCAGAAGCTGTTACACAATCTTAGATTAGCTTTTCCACTAAACACCAGTGGTGCACAGAATGAATCTCACCGCTTTGTCATTGCTAGGAGGAAATGGTCTTTTACTTGTCTACATCTGAGGAACCAAGGGCTGGTTGCTGTGCTGAGACAGTGTTGAGTAGGGTGTCCCTGCAGAGTTGCAAATTTGGTCATTTACAAAATGAGTGGAAAAAGGCCAGATGCTGGTGGAAATGGGAAGAGGCGTGTTGGAAAGGGAAAAAAGTTTGTGTCCGTGGGGTTGGTGGTAAAGCAACAGTAACATCTGCTGAAGAAACACCATCTGTTACGGGGGGACTGGCAAATTAGGATAAGGTGGTATATATCTCAATCACCAGTCGGGGTCAACAGTGTTCTCAGATGGAAAAGGAGATGCTGGCAACCCGAAGGTTAGGTGGAGGATACAGAGCTGGGTGGCTCTGAAACTAATAGGAGCCTGACCCGAGTTAGACGACACTCGGATCAGGAGACTGTGAACCCTCTTAGGGTCACAGGGTCCACACACCCAGCTCAGGAACTCCCTGTTAACAACACAGGGGCCCTGGGGACGCTGTCCGTGTGCGTAGGGGGCACAACTGTGGACAGCAGGCGCAGCAGCAGCCCAGTTAATGCCACTGGGCTGCACTAACTGGTAGGACAGGAGCTGGCCATAACCGTGTCGCGTTACCAAGTGTGGTGGCATCCAGCACCAATGCCCTATCCCTGCCTACCTCTGTCCTAAAGCCGCAATGGGTTCAACACATGGAGGTGTGCTCTGTCGGAGCATAATAGAAGACTGCACACCTCCATGTTGTCTCCAGCCCCTTTTATAACCTGGGTCCGCCCCAACCCAGGGTGGACCAAAATGCACCTCCAGGAGGCAATAGCAGAGTGCCATGTCATCAGTGACATAACCAGCGGCCCATCAGCTTGAGCATGCTCAGTAGGCCCAACCCAGGACTTAGACACGGCACGGAGTCCAAGTACCTGTGCAAAGAGGCTTTTCACACTAAGTGTGGGGGCATGCTAAGTAGACCGAACTGAGGACTTAGCCTCAGGAATGGCACAGTTAGGCTGAGCATGCTCACTAGGCGAAACACTGGACTTAGGCTGTGGAAAATCGGCACATGCATGCGCACTAACCACCTCTCCACACTTAGACATGGAGGAAGAAGCAGCCAGCTGGACGACCCGAGGCACTGCCAAAAATGGCAGCCGACACCTGGGCGCAACTGGAACCGCAACAGGCTGCTTGCGGCTACGACGGCACCGATTCGTAACACCATCTTCCAGCCAAAATAAGATGTCTACTTGTTCCCGTGGATAATCTGATATAATCCCTTTGTTACGGACACAACTGTTTTGGTAACAAAACACATATCTGTTCTGCTTAGGGCGACTATATAGACAATAAGACTTGCTGGCTCTGCTCTGTCAGTTTGTCAGTTACAGTTAAAATCTTAAAGGGACAGTGACACATGATTGCATTGACTGTTGCTTTACAAGATTTCCAGGACTGTGTTGCTGATCTGTGTGGTTTCCCTTACCACAATTATCATCTGCCTTATCTGTGAGACTTCAGCAAACAAGGGTATTCAGGTAGGTTAATGGGTTTTGTCTATGTTTAGGTAGATAAGTTGTAAGCTCTTGTTCTGCACCACTGGTGGCTCATGTTCGCACGCACACACACACACACACACCACACACACACACACACACACACACACAATTACTCCTGTTACCCAGAGGGATTACCAGGTATTGGGTGACTATTTAAACAGTCCCTTGGTTAGGCAAAGGTTGGTGAGAAGGCAATATAAATCGCCTTTACGAGTGGTGCAACATAGGGGTGTAGGCTTATGGACTTGTGAATAGATTGTTCTATTCTTTCTGTTTTATGCATGGTTTTTATTGTTTGTTTTGGTAAAGTTAAACAATCATTTATCAATCCAACTGCCTAGAGCCCTTTCCCTGGAGCGTGGTTTTGCTGTATACTGATGAGCCCACCCTGTACATGACTTTAAATGAAGCAAAAGTCACATTGGGAAGGTCACTGTGCTACAATACGGCCTAGTGGGTCAGGGCAACCACCGTCTGCCCCATGAAGTGCATCTGCGTGCTCTTTATTCTCTGTGACTGTGGGGACAGCAGTCACGCATGCTTTTGGATGAAGACCTTCCACCTCTTTACCCGCAACAGGCAGTGTGATTGGCAGGTCTTCAGTTGTTTTGGAAGTGGAAATAACTGCTGGTGTTGAGCTCAATCAGACATCGAGATCACCACCTTTGGATGAAGGCAACATTCTATCTATGCCTGCACCTTCCTCACAGATTGGCTGGACTAGCTGCAGTTTCAAATTGGCTACTAGAGATGGAGAGGTGGTGTAGCTTTCATGACAGCAGTAGTACGTCACTGACTATCACAGACTTTGATACTATGCCCCAAAGAGTTGCCTGGACTACCTGCAGTTAAAAATTGTGTAGCAGAAACAGAAAGATAGTGTAGCTTTCTTGACAGCAGTGGTAGGTCACTGACTATCACAGACACTGATACTATGCCCCAAATAATTGCCTGGACTACCTGCAGTTACAAATTGGCTAGTAGAAATGGAGAGGTGGTGTAGCTTTTTTGACAGAAGGGGTAAGTCAATGACTATCACAGACACTGATAATATGCCCCAAATAATTGCCTAGACTACCTGCAGTTAAAAATTGGCTAGTAGAAATGGAGAGGTGATGTAGCTTTCTTGACAGCAGTGGTAGGTCAATGACTATCACAGACACTTATACTATGCCCCAAAGAATTGCCTGCACTTTTTGCAGTTAAAAATTAGCTAGTAGAAATGGAGAACTGGGCTATGTTTATGGAAAGCAGTGGTAGGTCACTGACTATCACAGACACTGATACTATGCCTCAAAGAATTGCCAGGACTACCTGCAGTTAAAAATTGGCTAGCAGAAATGGAGAACTGGGCTATGTTTGTGGAAAGCAGTGATAAGTCACTGACTATCACAGACACTGAAACTATGCCCCAAAGAATTGCCTGCACTTTTTGCACTTAAAAATTGTCTCGCAGAAATAGAGAGGTGGTGTAGTTTTTGGACAGCAGTGGTACGTTACTGTCTATCACAGACACTGATATTATGCCCTAAAGAATTGCCTGGACTACCTGCAGTTAAAAATTGGCTAGTAAAAATGGAAAGGTGGTGTAGCTTTCTTGACAGCAGTGGTAGGTTACTGACTATCACAGACACTGATACTATGCCCAAAAGAATTGCCAGGACTACCTGCAGTTAAAAATTGGCTAGCAGAAATGGAGAACTGGGCTATGTTTGTGGAAAGCAGTGATAAGTCACTGACTATCACAGACACTGAAACTATGCCCCAAAGAATTGCCTGCACTTTTTGCAGTTAAAAATTGTCTCGCAGAAATGGAGAGGTGGTGTAGTTTTTTGACAGCAGTGGTACGTTACTGTCTATCACAGACACTGATACTATGCCCCAAAGAATTGCCTGGACTACCTGTAGTTAAAAATTGGCTAGTAAAAATGGAGAGGTGGTGTAGCTTTCTTGACAGCAGTGGTAGGTCACTTACTATCACAGACAATGATACTATGCCCCAAAGAATTGCCTGCACTTTTTGCAGTTAAAAATTGTCTAGCAGTAATGGAGAACTGGGCTATGTTTGTGGAAAGCAGTGGTAGGTCACTGACTATCACAGACGCTGAAACTATGCCCCAAAGAATTTCCTGGACTACCTGCAGTTAAAAATTGTGTAGCAGAAACAGAAAGATAGTGTAGCTTTCTTGACAGCAGTGGTAGGTCCCTGACTATCACAGACACTGATACTATGCCCCAAATAATTGCCTGGACTACCTGCAGTTACAAATTGGCTAGTAGAAATGGAGAGGTGGTGTAGCTTTTTTGACAGAAGGGGTAAGTCAATGACTATCACAGACACTGATACTATGCCTCAAAGAATTGCCTAGACTACCTGCAGTTAAAAATTGGCTAGCAGAATTGGAAAGGTGGTGTAGCTTTCTTGACAGAAGTGGTAGGTCACTGACTATCACAGACACTGATACTATGCCCCAAAGAATTGCCCTGGACTACCTGCAGTTAAAAATTGGCTAGTAGAAATGGAGAGGCAGTGTAGCCTTCTTGAAAGCAGTGGTAGGTCACTGACTATCACATACACTGATACTATGCCCCAAAGAATTGCCTGGACTACCTGTAGTTAAAAATTGGCTAGTAAAAATGGAGAGGTGGTGTAGCTTTCTTGACAGCAGTGGTAGGTCACTTACTATCACAGACAATGATACTATGCCCCAAAGAATTGCCTGCACTTTTTGCAGTTAAAAATTGTCTAGCAGTAATGGAGAACTGGGCTATGTTTGTGGAAAGCAGTGGTAGGTCACTGACTATCACAGACGCTGAAACTATGCCCCAAAGAATTTCCTGGACTACCTACAGTTAAAAATTGTCTTGCAGACATGGAAAGGTGGTGTAGCTTTCTTGACAGCAGTAGTACGTCACTGTCTATCACAGACACTCATATTATGCTCCAAAGAATTGCCTAAACTACCTGCAGTTAAAAATTGTCTAGCAAAAATTGAGAGGTGGTATACCTTTCTTGACAGCAGTGGTAGGTCACTGACTATCACAGACACTGATACTATGCCCCAAAGAATTGGCTGAGCTGATTGAGACAGACAAAGTGAAAAACCCTTGCACAGCGCTGGCACAGACCTGCCTAGCAAAAATGGCTATGAACTGCTCTAATCTAGCCCTGAAAAATGCTGAAATTACAAGTAGTCCCTAATCCGATGTGTAGATTGCACTGTATAAGTGTATAGAGCCTGCAGCAGTAGCAGCGGGAGCGGTGACTGACACACACCTGCAGCCCTGAAATAATGGCGGCGATGGGGAAAATGGCTGGGTCTTATAGGGCAAGGACATGTGACATGCACAGCCAATGAAACATGTCCTTGCTTGTCTGGCAAAAATCCACTTTGCTGTGTGTGTGTGTGTGTGTGTCTGTGTGATTGGCTGACAGGCTGGCCCGCCCCACTGTACGCGCAGTTAGGAGAAAAAAAAATGGCGATCGCCATTCTTTCAGCACTCAGCAGCACTGATCTAAACCCAGTCCCCCTCGCACACTATACGCTGAATTTTGATAATATCTTTAGAAACAGTGACTGACAGTATTACAGTGAAAAGCCATCTAGTAACTAGCTATGCTTTTGGTGATTGAACAGTTATTAAATGGTCGAACGTTAAGCAAATTATTCGAGTTCGAACGACTCGAACATCGCCCAAAACAACTCAAATCTGAAATTGGCGAACGGTTCGATTCCAACATCGATCATCTCTAGTGGTGAACCACCTTGGGAAAAAATGACCCATCCACCACACAGACTCTCACTGGCTTTGGCACCAGTGGGATGGCATGCTGCTGGGCAAAAGAGGAGGCAATAAAGCTATCCCCAGCCCCTGTGTCCACACGTGCCCTTGTGGACCAGGTTGACCCCTTAAGGAAATAGACAGGAAACGTCACCCTAATGCATGATGCCTTGTCCAATATACTACCAACTATGGTCACCAATCGCGGTCGCTTAACCTGACGCTTTGGGCAACGGTTGCCATAATGACCGTACTGCCCACAAGCGAAACAGGAAGTACCCTTGCGACTCGATGACCTAGCAGCACCAACCCTAGAAATGTCCATAGCAACAGGGACGTCCTCTAAGGGAGGTGCAGTGGGAGAGACCACTACAGTGGCTGATCGACCCTCTGACCTGCGCTTCAGCTGATGTTCGGAGGTCCGCAGGTCAATGCGGGTAGCCAGAGTCATGAGGCCCTCAAGGGTAATTGGTACTTCTAACGTGTCCTTCACATGTGAGGCCAACCCCTTCCAAAACATTGGAATGAGGGTCCTCTCTGTCTCTGGCACTCACAGTTCTGCAGCAAGTGTCCTGAACCTCACAGCGTACTGACTCGAGGAGGTACGCCCCTGCTCCAAAGTCAGCTGTAGGGCCGAGTCGTGAGTGACCTGAGGCCCTAGAACACTTGGCGCATGGACTCCAAAAACTCAGCGGAGTCCTGAACTACTTGGTCGTTCCTCTCCCACAATGGTGTGGCCCACTCCAGTGCTCTATCAGAGAGCAAGGAGAAGATAAGCCCCACCTTCGACCTCTCTGTAGGGAACCGTGCAGCCAGCAGCTGCAGATGAACTGAGCACTGGTTGACGAATCCCCTACATGCCTTGCTGTCCCCCGAAAACTTGTTGGACAGCAAGAGGTGAGGGAGGGGTGGAGTGGGCTTGGTGGAAGACACCATTGCAGCCGCTCGAGCCACCACATCATCCATATCAGCAGCAAGAGCAGACTGCTCCAGAGACCTCACTTTGGCCTCAAGCTGCTTTATGAGCTGACGTTGCTGCTGTATCTCTGACATGCCAGCCAGACACTGGCGCAGTCTTACTGTTATGGGGGGACAAACAAGACAAAACAATCACTGATCTCGGGGAGACCAGTGAGAGAAAAACATTGCCGGCAGCCAGCAAAGGCTCTCAACACAGTGAAATCCTAGGTGCATTGCCCCCTGGGAAGTATGCAAATCAAAAGGGTCCATGGAGCCTCTGTTAAAAGTCTCGACACGGAAAATTGCCAGATATCCCTCCTGGGAGGACATAGCCAAGGAGTGGCTCTTTTTAGGAGACCACAATAACCACCATATTAAGTAGGCCTTTTAGTCAATATCCAGCTCTTGATTAGTTTAAAGATATGACAAGGGAAATTCCCATGTCCTATCTTTAAACTCGTCAAGAGCTGGATATTGACTAAAAGGGCCACTTAGTATGGTGGTTATGGAGGTCTCCTAAAAAGAGCCACTCCTTGTCTGGGTCCTTCCCGGAGGGATATATGGCTATTTTCCATATCGAGAATCCTTTTACAAACCCAGCCCAGGAACTCCCTGTTAACGCCACAGAGGTCCTAGGGTACCCCTCCATGCGCGTAGGGGGCACAACCGGACAGGTGGTGCAGCAGCCGCAGCCCAGTTAACTCCACTGGGCTGCACTAGCTGGACTGGACAGTAGGAGAGAAGTGCGGCGCCTGACCCTATCGAGCTCAGCCACGGGTGTCTTGACGTGACTGGCACTGGACGCCTATCCCTACCTTACTGCTTCCAATCAAACTGGCTGTAGCTGCAATGGGCTTTATACATAGAGGGGAGCTCGCAACAAGCATATGAGAAGACTGCACACCTCCATGTTGTCTCCAGCCCCTTTTATAACCTAGGTCCGCCCCAAGCCAAGGGTGGACCACAATGGCACCTCCAGGGTCCAATAGCAGAGTGCCAAATCATCAGTGACATCACTAGCGGCCTATCCGGAACTGCCACATCATTGATGACCTCATAGCAGCCACGTCCCAAACACCTCCCCAGTCAACGTCTGATGACCAATGGTGAGGTGCTGTGTCATAGGGGCGGGCCTCCACGAGCCAGTCCGGAGTGGCCACATCATCAGGACACCTAATGCGTGCCAGCCTATCAGGGTCTGCCACCTCACGGACATGCCCAGTGAGATCCTTAACAGACCTAGCCTCTGATGCACTAAGTGCCTGAGCCTGCTCAGTAGCCTGAACAACAGTCTCATAAATCAGACTATCTGCTTGAGCTTGCTCAGTAGGCAAAAAAGAGGACTTAGACACAGCACGATGTCCAAGTACTTGTGCAAAGAGGCTTTTTGCAGTAAGTGTAGGAGCATGCTCAGTAGTAGAGATGACCAATGTTCGAGGTTTGCCATTTTCATGTTTTACCACGGGGTTGGGATATATTTATGCATGCTATGGCTGAGTTAAATATGCCCTCCACTGTTGTGGGTAAATCCACTACTAGAGAACAATTAGATTGATTAAAAATACCATTGAATGAACCTGATGGTACATCTAAACCTCGTACTCTATTCACACCAAGCCATGCGATCCAACCTTTACACTCCGAGTCCTCACCATTAGGTATTCCTCAAAGACCTTTGAGGATTAAAAAAAGAGTATCACCGATACTACAATCCATGTGGCTCACTATGTAACTCATGTAACTCGCTATGTAATGCCGACTCTGTTCAATTGTATTGCTTTAAATTCATGTAAGAAACTTTGATTTTGTTCAGTGATAATTGATTTATTTGCTGTGTATTATGGGATAATTGATTTGTTTCAATAAGCATAAGTATTATATGAAAAAGGTGTCTCTCATTTATAAATCAAAGTGCGTCCTGTCAATAAGACAATTTGATATCAATGATATGCATTGAATGTCAATTTGATTACAATAAGATTGCAGTATCAAAATACCTATAAAAGAGAATAATTATTGGCCATATAAATAATAGGTAATGATTAAGGGAAACATAACAACTAACAAATTAATATCAATTTGATTTTCATTTGATATCCATTTGATATTTACCTGATATCAATTTGATTAAGGGGTGTGTTTAATACACTTTGATAGGGGCAGGGCACCTGTCAGATTACTTTTGACGACTTATACCTCCCCCTTACTACTGTGAGAAAAACATGAATATGTGTATTTTCAATAGTGTATATAAACTTCTGGTTTCAGCTGAATATATAAAACATTTTGTCACCCCTACTTCTCCCCTGTTAGCAATAAGCAAATGAAAAAAAAATAAAAAATAAAGTCCACAAATATGGTATCAATGTGTCCATAATAGTCACATCTATCTAAATATAAATTATTCTGTAAAGAAACCCCCCCCCCCCCCGAAATGCTGGACATGTGTATTTTGGGGTACCACAAGTTCCCACAAAAATATATTAAAAAGCGATTAAAGCCTCAGATTTACCCCAAAATACTATCAATAACAGAATCAGGTGATCACACAAACAAAAAAAAAAATTCTGTCACACAGCTCCATTAACTGAACAATGGTATGGGAATTGATTCTTTTATTTTTTTTGCAACTTCGTTTCCTCATTTTTTCCTCATTTTCTAGTACATCATGTAATAAAACAAGTGGTGTAATTCAAAGGTACGACTAGTCTCACAAAAAAAACAGCCCTCATATAGTTCTGTTAGCTGGAAAATAAATAGATTATGGCTCTGAGAAGAAGGGGAGGAAGAAAATAAGGGGCAAAAATATAAAAATCACTTGGTCCATGAGTGGTTAAAGAAAAAGGCTAACTGACTTAGAATCATATATTGACAATTCTGATGCAATTTACTGTACGTCTCTGTTCTGGAACTGAAGCTTTTCAATTTGCATTTACAAGAACTTGCCAGACTATTGAATTAAAATGTCTTCATTTGGCTGAGGGATTTAATATTGTGACTGAAAGTTTCAAAGGTCCTTTTAAAGATTTTGCTTGAAGAAGCAGAACAGTGACTCACTTTAATGTCTACTGATGCGGTTCTATTGATGCAGTAAAAAATTCACGCAGGGCATGAGACCTATTGTGAGCGGCAAGCAAAGCTTTGTTTTGTGTCTATTAATATATTGAAGTGCATTACTGAAGTAGTAAGTCTTAAATCTGTCTACCTGAAGATTTGAAACATGCCCCAAAGACACTTAAGTACTAATATGTTGGACAAATTAAGAGCTCTAGAGTTAGAATACATTTATTTAAAATAATAAAATACATTTCATCTTAAAAGAGACAATATAGAAAAAAAATGAGACTAAGGGAAATGTTTCAACAAGAATTTATAATGTGTTTTTATACAGATAAAATTCAGCTCAGTGATATGGAAATCATCTGATATTCCCCAATGTTTACGAACATAAAGAAAAATCATCCTTTGTAGTCTCTTAGATATAACGTGGATAGAAAAATTAATAGCTGTGAGGTACATATCTGTATAGTAATTTGATGAAATACAGTTCATCAGAGAAAATGTATTATTTTGAAACTAATTCCAGACTAACCATTACAAATTTTGCAAAACAATTGTATATGAGTTGAAAATTTGTTTTATAAAGAAATAATGCTCCTATAAAGTGGAGCCTTTGCATATGACATAAAGTAGATCAATACTTTTGTATGGATAACTTTTGTATGGCTAAGAACTTAAGAAAGTAGTCCTGGCTGTTGACTCAGTTTTTTCTTTTATATATATGTGATGGGTCGGAATGACGGATATGCAAATTGCCTCCTCAGAGAGGAAGAGGACTTGAGCTCTAATGCCACCTATTGGAAGTAGAAATGCTAAAAGTCAATATCGATGCTTTAACAAGCCTTGCCATATGACTTAGGATACTTAAGCCAAACCAGAATCTCAATTTGTAGGTACCGTGTTTCGGGGTATTGCCCTTCATCAGTACCGGGATAACATCTGATGACTGGAGGTTCCAGAAGGAAGCCCCATATTCATTTTATGAGAACAGATTTTTACTAAACTCCATCCTTTTTGGCATTCTATCCAATCATAAAGAAAATCAAGAAGGGAGGAATTCCACTTTTTAACACTAGAAGTTCCAGAAATTTCGAGCTCCCCCCTGAAGTCCCGAAAGAGGGTCAAATGACAAATACAATAAACTGAATAGAACTAACTAGAAACTAAATAGCTAAACTCAATGAAAACAACAACCTCCTGTGGTGCAACAGTAATGGCCTTAATTACAGAACAAAAGATGGTGATTATAGGATGTTAGCTAAAATCCTTCAGGTCATTCGACCCATCTCTGGATTCCAAAGGTAGAAATGTTAAATGACCCCTCTCTGGGACTTCTAGTGTTAAAAGATATTCCTACAATTACATCGGGAGCTTTGAGAACCTTGCTGGAGTCTTTTCTAAGCGTAGTTGTTTTCTTTTTTTTTTATTTAAACAGATAAAGGCCTTCAAAAGAAAAGATAAAACACAGCAATGAATGAGCAGCTCATAATAGACTTAGTAAAACCATTACACATATTATTTGGAGGAAAATCAAAAGTTATACAGTATATGGTTAAATATAGTCAATCTCTTTGTCTGTACAGATTTGTCCTTCTTTATGTTTTCTCTTGGCTCATCATATCCCAAGTTGTGTGGTGTAGGTTTTCTAACTTTTAAAACCAACATAATTTTGTGCTACTCTGTCACAATATGTATATATTGTGTACATATGTGTGTACATGCTCCCATGCCAATGCTTAAATGTCCCGATATTTTATTCAATTTTGTATTGGGAGAAAATAAAGTCTGTAACCAAATTCGAGGAAAAGTAGAAGTCTATTTTTTGTTTCAGCCAAAGATGATTGTGCTGGCATGATATGTAATGTGTGTTGACCAGCATAACTAGAATACCTTTATTAACCAATATTACAATCATATGTTTTTATTTATAGAGAGCTGATAAACTTGTTTTTTTACTTTGTTATTTAGCAATAAAACCACTGCTTTATTCGGATACTCTGAAGGAGTCTGCTTTTATATACCAATTTCCTTGTTCTATAATTGGAAATTAAAAATATACTGCAGTAATATCACCACGCTGTATCTCCAGGAAATGAAAAGGGAGTATACATAAACCTGAATAACTTAGGAATTCAGTGTTTTACTACATATAATACACAGTGTAATCCAGATGTGGAAAGGACATTGTATCTAATGGCAGAACTAAAACCATTTATTTCATTATTTGCATAGGAGAAATTTCATGGCTTGTTACAAATATAAATGTTTTACGAATGATCATAATTATCCTTATGCTTAAACAGGATGACTTGGTTTGACAACCCCTATCTCTATGAAAATTCCTCTAATGAAAAGTTGTTTAACCTTCATCCGGCTGAATAGGTACAATTGTAACTATTCCCTTTTTAAATTGCAATAATATTTTTTTTCGAAAAGCCGTAGAGGGCTGAAATTAAGTGATATCTCAGCAGTTTTGGTCCAGAATATATTGGCCAAATTTCAATAAAATATCTCCACCCCCTTCCGAGATAAGGGGTCGAGAAATTGTGGCAAAATTATGGAGCCTGAAAAAGGTTAATGGATCAGAGAGGGGGACATATGTAGGGGTGTTGCCCCCATGAATGGCTAAGTACACTATGACTTTGACAGACAGTGCTCCCCCATGTTCTATGCTTTGTGGCCTAGCCGGCACAATCAGCACTCCCCTCTAAACTGTGCAGTTGGATTAACCATGCCTAAAAAGTGCAGGAAGAGGAGAAAGAGCAGGAAAAGAGCTATGGAGGAAACAGTAGACGTCACTTCACCTAAGTAGAGTGAGAGGAGATGCTACCACTGAGAGTCTGTCAGAGGACAACCATTGGGAGAGAAGCATAGTGCCGGGCTGCGAGACAGTCAGCGAGCCAGAACGTGGTAGAGCCCTAGTATCTGTCAAGTCAGTACAAAAGTGGGAAGCTCCTGAGGTCAGCGTTCCCAAAGATGAGAAGAGACGACATCCATAAGAGTCAAGAAACTCTATGTCTACAGAAGAGAAGTTCACCCCTGCATTGAAAGGAAAGTGCACACCAACGAACCACCCGAGCATCACAGCATCGAGCTCCTGGTGAGTGGACATGCTGCAATGGTACCTTTAGCTTTTTATATGTGTACACACCCATTAGAGGCTTGTGTAGGCCTCAGTAGTCAGAGCGTGGTAACTGCACAGTCCGATTAGTGGATGCTAGTTAGATTGCCATCATAGTGTAGCCGTGAGCTAAAACATTTCGGAAAGGGTCTTGTTCTCTTAACACTTGCAATAGCTTGGACGAGGCAGTGTTTGTGCGGCCCAGGTAGAATATGCAGTATTTTTAAGACATACTGATGAGGTACCATTCTCCACCACTGAAATATATATATATATATATATATATATATATATATATATATATACAAACACACACACATATATATATATATATATATATATATATATATATATACCGTATATATATATATATATATATATATATAGTATATGTATACATATACATATATACTGTATATATGCAAATACTGTATATATAGTGCCCTTTAGTGCCCTCTCCATTTTCTGTTATACTGTAGCTAACTGCACAATGTTTTTGTAAAGCCATCAGATACTTCTTAATTCATCGAGCAATAAATGCACCATCTCTTTCTCATGCAATTGAGCAAATAGCAAATATACAGAAAAAATCATACTTCCTGTCTAAGAAAAATTTATGGGTGTGGCCATTTCTGAGCAGGTTTAAAGGTTAATTTAAGTGGACGCTACATAGGAATAGATTTTTTTTTTATTATTCTAGCTCTTACAAGGACAGTTTATGTAAACCCAATTTGTTACACTGTTTTTTTTTCTGTCTCTCTGAAACGTTACATTTCTTCTTTAGGACGTAATACATGTAATGATCTTTCGAAATGTAATATTTTTCTTGGATTCTGCTTTAACTTTAATACTGTATTTCGTCTCTGAGATCCATGGTATCATAAATACAATGGCAAATTACATCTAAGACATAAATACCTTTTTTTCCTGACAGAGCAGCAAATCAAAAGGAAGCCTGGAGCACTTGAAGGGAAAAGGTTACTAATAAAAAAAGAAATATGATTTAGGGTCATGTATTTTTTATCTTCTTACATGGTTTTAAGCTAAGGTTTGCTCATAAGCTGTCAGTTAGGTCAGAGGATAGTTCAGCTATGAAAATAGGCAATATCAACATCAGATTGCATAAATTACCAAACGATGTATGTGAAAAAATTTGTATTCACTACAGAAAAACAAATCTTTTGAATCCTTTAAAATTCAAGTACAGCAGCTTTGTTAAATGTTTAAAAAATATTGATTTTGGTGGAAATTGAGGAAATCTGTAAAAACTCCAAATGCTCTGAAAAGATGGGATGATCTGAGATGAGTTTTCCTAGGAATATATTCAACCTCTATCAAATGCTTTAATCATACAAACAGCCTTAGGCCCCCTTCACACATCAGTGAAAAACACTGACGTTCTTCACTGATGTGTAAAACACACACATGTCCCTCCGTGTTCCGTGATACATGGCACACGTGGGTGGTCCATGTGCAATCCGTGATTCGTGATTGCAAATGGACATTACTCACCTGCCTTGACTCGTGCTGTCCATGGTGCTGAACTCCTCGGCTCTGCAGCGTCCACCCACCGCTCTCTGCAGCTACTTCCAGGTCGGCTGTTCCTGCTTTCATGAATATTCATGAGCCGGGCAGGTTCTGCAGAGAGCGAAGACTGCACAGCGCGTCGCTGCAAAGGTGAGTTGAAAATGTTTATTATTTTATATGTCAGTGTTTTTCTGTTACGTGTTTCACGGCTCACACACGGATCACACCATAGTGTGGTCTGTGGGACATCAGTGATGCCAGAAAAAAACTGACTTGTCTCCGTGCAGAATCACGGACACGGGTGTACGCTGCATGGAGACACGTTCAGTGAAAAATCACTGATGTGTGAGCAGACCCATTGATTATAATGTGTCTGCATATGTCAGTGATTCTGGTACGTATAAAAAAAAGCACATACGTACCAGAATCACTGACGTGTGAAGGGGGCCTTAAAGTGTAACCATCATTTTAAATTTTATTTCATAAATAAAATGTACATATAAAAATAAGCAACTTTGTTATATTTCATATCAGACAAATCTGCTTCCTTCTCTGCCAGAATTGATCAGTCATTATCAAAATTCTCAATTCTGATGTGAAATCTGTGTTCAGTGAAGACTTTCCCATTAATGAGATAGGAGGTGGAAGTTGGTACTGATGAGATTCTATGATGACGGGAGGAGGGAGGTGGAGGCGCTAGAAGCAGAGTTAGGAGCTGGAAGCAGGAGGTGCTAGAGGCAGAGCTCCACCCCTTCCTCCCTCTTCTAACTACATAGAATCTCATCAGATCCACAATAAGGACTAATTCATACAATGATGCTAGTACAAAGTGTATTTTGTGTTGCTTCTGATATATATAACAGTGCATAAATCTACTGGACCTAAATACAGGACCATTTGGAAATAAACTGAAACCAAGGAGAATCAACACTGAGCATAAAGGTCATGGAAATGTAAAAGAGTAAACTACAAAGTCATACAAAAAGGTTTTTATGAATTCAATTAATGGGTGTCAGTATAGAGAAAAAAGGAGCAAGCACATGAAAATGATTATCACATACGCATCTTGAATCGATCAGGATCAAGAGACAAAAATATGAGTATACATGGCAATCTATATATATAATTGTCTTATTCTGTCTGTCTGTCTGTCTGTCTGTCTGTCTTGCTCCAAAATTGTGTCCTTACGGTGACACAAAGCTGATTGGCCACTGGGCTCGCCATGGCCCCGCCCCCCGCACGGATTGGCCGCTCGCCTCGCCTCGGCTCCTCCCCCCGCATGGATTGGCCGCTCGCCTCGCCTCGGATCCGCCCCCCCCGCACGGATTGGCCGCCACTCAGACTCACACTCAGACTCACACTCAGACTCACACTCACACTCAGACTCACACTCAGACTCACACTCAGACTCACACTCACACTCAGACTCAAACTCAGACTCACACTCAGACTCCGACTCAGACTCACACTCTGACTCACACTCAGACTCACACTCAGACTCAGACTCACACTCAGACTCACACTCAGACTCACACTCAGACTCACTCACACTCAGACTCAGACTCACACTCAGACTCACACTCACACTCAGACTCACACTCACACTCAGACTCAGACTCACACTCAGACTCACACTCACACTCAGACTCACACTCACACTCAGACTCACACTCAGACTCACACTCACACTCACACTCAGACTCAGACTCACACTCAGACTCACACTCAGACTCACACTCAGACTCACACTCAGACTCACACTCACACTCACACTCAGACTCAGACTCACACTCAGACTCACACTCAGACTCACACTCAGACACACTCACACTCAGACTCACACTCACACTCAGACTCAGACTCACACTCAGACTCAGACTCAGACTCACACTCAGACTCACACTCAGACTCACACTCACACTCAGACTCAGACTCAGACTCAGACTCACACTCAGACTCACACTCAGACTCACATTCAGACTCAGACTCACACTCAGACTCACACTCAGACTCAGACTCACACTCAGACTCAGACTCACCCTCACTTTCACACTCACACTCACACTCACACTCAGACTCAGACTCAGACTCACACTCACACTCAGACTCACACTCAGACTCACACTCACACTCAGACTCACACTCACACTCACACTCAGACTCACACTCAGACTCAGACTCACACTCAGACTCACACTCAGACTGACTCAGACTCACACACTCAGACTCACTCACACTCAGACTCAGACTCACACTCACTCACACTCAGACTCACACTCAGACTCAGACTCAGACTCAGACTCACACTCACACTCAGACTCACACGCACTCAGACTCACACTCACACTCAGACTCACACTCAGACTCACACTCAGACTCACACTCACACTCAGACGCACACTCACACTCAGACTCACACGTACACTCAGACTCACACGCACACTCAGACTCACACGCACACTCACACTCAGACACACACTCACACTCAGACGCACACTCAGACTCAGACTCACACAAACACTCACACTCAGACTCACATGCACACTCACAGTCAGACTCAAACGCACACTCACACTCAGACTCAGACTCACACGCACACTCAGACTCACTTGCACACTCAACGCCACAGACACACAACACCCAACACACAAACACCGCGGCACACACAAATATACGCACATACCGCACAACACACACATTGTACAAAACATACCTCCCCCCAAAACACACACACGCACCCCACACCCACACAAACCGCGCAACACACACCTACACAAACCGCGCAACACACATACACAACGATACAGACACACAGCGCTCCACAAATAACGACACACAACGCAACACACAAACAACACTGCTCTCACCCCCCGCTACACCCAGACAACACCCAGAACATGTACAGCCCCTACACAAACACTTGGTAACTACACACAACAACATCTATATATATATATATATATATATATATATAAAACAAAAATCATACATTAACTACACAATACGTAAATTCTAGAATACCCGATGCGTAGAATCGAGCCACCTTCTAGTGTTATATAATGTTCATATATGTACAAAGTAAATTGTTCAGAAAACTCACAAATAAATCTGAATACAAATGTACAAAATATTTGAACATGCCATACATAGGAATAGACACAAGATTGGTTATTAATATAGACTAAAGATTATATATGTGCCAGCATTTTTATGCGTACAAAAGACTATGTATAAATAGATATGTTCATATATTTAACTATGTGCAGTGCAGCAATATAATAATACACTTAAATTAATAATTGCATACAATACAATATTGCTGGACCTTATGGGGTAAAATATATACATACATATTACCGTGTTTCCCCCAAAATAATCCTTAGCCCAAAAATAAGGCCTAGCTGGAATTTTCAGCATTTTTAGTGTAAGGCTGAAATATAAGCCCTACCATGAAAATAAGGCCTAGTGGCATTTCAATAATGAAGTGTCTATGCAGCTAAAAGTTAAAGACACTGCAGGACACTTCATTATAGATATCAGACACCCCCAAAAGAGAGAAGAAAGAAGACAGAAGACTCCACAATCATAGTCACCAGAACGGGAGGACCTGTAGTGGAACACACACCCACACACATCAGATTGCACGCACACACACACACACACGCACACACACACACACACACACACACACACACACACACACACAGCCGATCGCATCACTGGGTTGCATGGGTTGTTACAATTATATGGACACCAAATATGTCCAGTGTTATTTGCTGATTTGTGAAGTTTATTTTATTTTTTTAAAATGCATAAAATATGTCAATATTGTACTTGTTTTCAATATTTTTAAAAAAACCTGGCTTTACTTTCTTTCTATAATACAGGTACATAGAAATACACTTCTATATTCAGATGTATCTGTATGTATCAATATAATCTTCCTGTGGATTCATATACTTGTTAGTGCATGCTGTAGATCATAGGATTAGTTGCCGCTTGCGATGATCCAGATTGTTCAACACTCAAGTAGACCAGATCACTGAAAAAGAAGATAGTTAATGTTAATTTATGCAGAGCGGAGATGCTGTGCCTGCGCTCCAAGTGGGGGGAGACATCAGAGAGAACACATCACCAGGAGAGAGTGAGTGTAATTTGGGGCAAAGCCCCAACTTGCCAAGACAATGTGACTGCCTCTCAATTAAGCATAGTCCTGTTGATTCAGGAGAGTCCTGCTGAATCCGGATGGTAGGGAGCTATAACTATACCATGTGATGATTAGAGTTGAGCGCGGTTCGTGGTTCGAGGTTCTCCAGTTCGCGGCTCGAGTGATTTTGGGGGCTGTTCTAGATCGAACTAGAACTCGAGATTTTTGCTAAAGCTCGATAGTTCTATATACGTTCGAGAACGGTTCTAGCAGCAAAAAAAACCAGCTAATTCCTAGCTGGCTTTCCGCTGTAATAGTGTAAGTCACTCTGTGAATCACACTATTATGACATTTCAGTGTATAGTTTGCGGGAACAGTGCATTCAGATCACTGCTGTATGTATAATGCCATTTTTTTTTTTTTCCTTGTCTTTCTTCCTTAAGCGCGCGCGTGTTGTGGAGCGGGCCAGCATGTCAGCCAATCCCAGACACACACACAGCTAAGTGGACTTTTAGCCAGAGAAGCAACGGCATGTGTGATAGGATGTCCATGTCACATGTCCCTGCATTATAAAACCGGACATTTTCCTCCAGCACGCCATTATCTGCCTTCTGCGTCCTTGGTGTCAGACATCACTGGCGCAGCTCCTATCGCCGTTACCGCTGTATACGCTCCATACACAGCGCTGTACAGCTTAGGGATAGCACTTTCTATCAGTCCTTTTAAGGGCTCATACCGCAGGGTCAGAGCCATAGGTGACAGGTCCGTGAAAACAGAGTTTAACAGCTACACAAGATGACAGTGTCTGTGTAGCTAAGGTCAGGGATTTCCTCGCTGCATTTCCCCATTAGGAGGGATAGAAAGGCAGGCTTCCTTTCCTCTACCCAGAGACCCACAACCCTGCCACTGTACCCTCCTGCCCTTTGCACACTGAAACTCATTGTTACTAAGCCATTATACTAGCAAACACTGAGTGAACTTGGTGGCATCCTAAACGTGGCTGTTGGACTGCTGTATTGCCCCAGTAGTGCAAAGATATCTGCAGCATGTCTGCCTGCATTGCACACTCAAACTCATTGTTACTAAGCCATTATACTAGCAAACACTGAGTGAACTTAGTGGCATCCTAAACGTGGCTATTGGACTTCTGTATCATCCCACTAGTGCAAAGATATTTGCAGCACGTCTGCCTGCATTGCACACTCAAACTCATTGTTACTTACTAAGACATTATAAAACCAAAAATTGAGTAAACTTAGTGGCATACAAGAAGTGGCTGTTGTACTCCATTAGTGCCCCACTGGTGCAAATCCATGTGCAGCACCTCTGCATGACACCCACCTGCCCTGTTTTTAATAGGCTATAATGATAGCAAAAAATACTGCCATTTAGTGGCATCATAGAACTGGATGTTGTATTTCATTATTGTCCCACTGGTGCCAAGCTATTTCTAGCACCTGTGCAGGACACCCTCCTGCTCTGTTTTTAATAAGCTATAATGATAGCAAAAAATACTGCCATTTAGTGGCATCAAAAAACTGGATGTTGTATTTCATTATTGTCCCACTGGTGCCAAGCTATTTCTAGCACCTGTGCAGGACACCCTCCTGCTCTGTTTTTAATAAGCTATAATGATAGCAAAAAATACTGCCATTTAGTGGCATCATAGAACTGGCTGTTGTATTTCATTATTGTTCCACTGGTGCCAAGCTATTTCTAGCACCTCTGCATGACACCCTCATACACATATTGCTACGCTAATGTTATAGCAAACTCAGGGAATTCATTGCTGCATTTGATAATTCGGAGGGATAGAAAGTGTGGCTTCCTTTAGCTTTTCCTTCTGTTCATAGACAGCATCTCCAAGTCCACACCCGAAGAGCAATTTCTCCTCCTGTAAGTGTGGAGAGGCAGCTAGTGCGCATGCGTGTGCTGATTTAACCCAGCTGCAGCCTAACTACAGTGTTTCACCTAGTGAGTATGCTCAGCCTGACTGTGCCATTCCTGAGGCTAAGTCTTCATTTCGGGATAAAGCGCATGCTCCCACACTTAGTGTGAAAAGCCTCTTTGCATAGGTACTTGCATTCCGTGCCGGGTCTAAGTCCTGTTTTGTGCCGAGACACCATGCTAAAGCTGATAGTCTTTTTTCAGAGACTCTATTTCATGCAACTGACCATGCTCAGGCACTTACTGCATCAGAAACTAGGTCCGGTAATGAACTCTTTGGCCCTGCCCCTGATGTGGGGGGGCCATATAGACCACAGGGCATCAGGTGTCCTGACGATGTGGCCAGGCCACTCCCAAATGGCTTGCAGAGGCCCACCCCTATGACTTGTCACCTCATTATTGATGGTCAGACGATGACTGGTGAGGTGTTTGTGTCGTGGCAGCCATGATGTCATTATTGAAGTTGCGGTTCCAAATAGGACGCTAGTTATGCCACTCATGACGTGTCACTCTGCTTTTGTCTCCAGGAGGTGCATTGTGGTCCACCCTGGTTTGGGGCGGACCCAGGTTATAAAACGGGCTGGAGCCAACAAGGAGGTGCCGCAGTCTTCTATTATGCTCCGAAAGAGCACACCTCCATGTGTTGAACCCATTGCGGCTTTAGGCCAGAGGTAGGCAGGGATAGGGCGTCGATGCAGGCCGCCACCACAGTTGGTAACGCAGAACGGTTAAGACCAGCTCCTGTCCTACAAGTCCTGCTTGTGCAGCCCAGTGGCATTAACAGGCCTGCTGCTGCTGATGCGCCTGCTGTCCACAGGTGTGGCCCCAATGCACACGGTCAGCATACTGAATGGCCCCTGTGATGTTAACAGGGAGTTCCTGGGCTGGGTGGGCGTGTGGACCCTGTGACGCTAACAGGGCTCCCAGTCTCAAGATCCGAGTGGCGTCTAACTCGGTTCAGGCAACTATTAGTTTCATAGCCACACAGCTCTGTATCCTCCACCGAACCTTCCAGTTGCCAACCTCTCCTTTTCCATCTGGGAGCACGGTGGACATTGACTGCTGATGGGGATATATACCTTTCTCTTTCTTTTCTTATTAATTTTCGTTATATAGCAGTAACATAGTATATACCACCTTATCCAAATCTGCCAGTCCCACCGTAACAGATGGTGTTTCTTCATCAAATGTTACTTTTGCTTAACCAAAAAACCCACGGACAAAAACTTTTTTCCCCTTTTCAACACACCTGTTCCCCTTTCAACTCATTTGGTATATGACCAAAAGTGCAACTCTGCAGGAACACCGTACTCAATGCCATCTCAGCACAGCAGCCAGCCCTCGGTCCCTCAGATGTGGACAAGTAAAAGACCATTTCCTCCTATCCATGACAAAGCATTGAGATTCACTCTGTGCAGCACTGGTGTTTACTGGAAAAGCAGATCTAAGAATCCATACCACCTTCTGCAGATATTCCTGTATATGTGCGTCCCTTTCTATGGCAGGAATTATTTCGCCAAATTTTGTCTTGTACCAGGGATCTAACAGTGTGGCAACCCAGTAGTTAGCATTACTTCGAATTCGTACAATCCGAGGGTCATGTTGTAGGTAGTGCAGCAAGAAGGCGCTCATGTGTCTTGTGCATCCAGTAGGACCAAGTCCTTGGTGTGTTGATGGCAGAGAGGTGAGAATCGTGCCTCCTTACTCTGCCCTCTCCCCCCAACCTCGCACAACCGAAATGTGAGCAAGCGCTCACTCATGTGCTGAGTCTTCCATGCCCATCACCAGTTCGTCCTCCATTTCTTCATGGGCTCCTGCACCTTCCTCAACAATTTTTGCTGATACTATGCGCCCTTGTTAATCCCTCTCCCCCACTGTCCCTTGACTTCCGCCTAGGTGCCGCTCACCGTCTGGACCTTGTAGATCTTATTATCCCTTCTGCATATGACTCCTCCTGTACTTCCTCCCCTTCCTCTTGGACCAACACCTGACTCCGAATAATGCATACAGTGTGCTCCATCTTGTAGATGACCAGAATTGTCACGCTGAGAATGGCATCGCCAGTGCTAAAGATCTTCGTCGATATTTGTAAACTGTGTAGAAGGGTGCATAGGTCCTTGATCTGACACCACTCCAGCAGCGTGATCTGCACCACCTCTGGATCAAGTTAGCCCAGGGTATACGTCATACCGTATTTCAGCAGGGCTCTGCGGTGCTGCCACAGACGCTGAAACATGTGCAGATTCAAATTCCTGCGTGTCGGAACATCGCATTTCAGGCGTTTAACCGCCAGACCCTAAGACTTCAGGAGCGATGAAAGTTGTTGAGCTGCTGGGTGCGAAGGATGAAAGTGAGCACATAGCAGCGTGCCCGCTGCACAAGGCCATGTAGGCCGGGATGGTATTTTAAAAATTGCTGGAGAATCAGATTCAACACGTGAGCCATACAAGGCACGTGTGTCACATTGCCCTGACAAAGGGCTGCAGACAGGTTTGCATCATTGCCGCACACGGCTCTTAAGTCACCATTGTAGTCCACTTAATCAATGTGTACTCTGGTCGCCAAGTGACAACGTGTTCCTTTCGTGCATAGTGCTGATGATGGGAAAGGAGTCGATGCCAGCGGCGCAGGTGGACTCAAGTTATGGTCACCCACTGGGCTGCGTTACCTTGACAGATGCAAAACCACAGGCTGAATGTAGGTGGTGGGTATCTCACAGATGTACCATCATTCAGCTACAACCAATGGGAATACACCGCACCCTTTTTTAGGCCCCTCCTGTCTGCAGACCACTACCAGACAAAGCTATGAACCTCTTGTTACTGTTACCCCCAGTTCAGTTTTATGATTTTGTGTGCTTGTTACCTGTGACTACTTTTCCTGCTTGCTGTTTATGTACCTCGTTGGCCGATCCGCATTTCACCTCTGCTTGTTTTCTGATTAAGTCCTGGCCATCCCATTCTGTTCCTCTTCCTCAATTAATGTTTTGACCCTGCCTGACTACTATTCTCTGGAACTGCAGCCTTCCACAGGTATTGATCAACTTGGGCCCTGTGTAATTCCAAATCACTGTATAGGGGTTAAAGGGTATCAGGGTTCTGGGTGTCCAGCTTGGTGAGTGGCTTCCCTCTAGCCTATCCTTTAATCCCCATCTGAGTGTATCGATCCAGGCAGGCGTTACACCGTGCCCTGGTCAGAAGGCCATGTAGGCCGGGATAGTGTTTTAAAAAATTGCTGGACAACCAGGTTCAACACGTGAGCCATACAAGTCACGTGTGTCACATTGCCCTGAAGAAGGGTCGCAGACTGGTTTGCATCATTCTCGCATCCGACCTTCCCTGGCTGCTGGTTGAGTGGAGACAACCATTGATGAAACTCGGTCTTACTCTCCAGAGCTAACCGTCCACAATTCCTCAGCGGTGTCTCACATTTCCCCTACATTTCAAAGTAAACATTTGACCAACTGATGGCCTTGAGCTCTGCTGCCAGCATAGTAAGGAGGTGTGTGGGATTCCTTGGGCGCAGTTACAAGGAAGGGTGGACTGACCACACAGGGTTTGGGCTGAGGTGGAGGACCCACACAAGGTTGAGGAGGCAGAAGCAGTGGAGGAACTTGTACATACAGAGGAAGGATTGACACACAAGTCGTGGGGACGGCAAGACTTGTACAGCAAACCCTTCTCCATCTCTCACCATAGTTACCCAGTGCCCAGTAAGCAACATGTAACTCCCCTGTCCATGCTTACTGGTCCAAGTATCGGTGGTGAAATGCACCCTGTCACACACAGAGTTTCTCAAGGAATCGGTGAGGTTGTGTGCGACCTGCTGTGGTAGCGCGGGCACGCCTTTCTTGGAGAAGGAGTGACGACTGGCCATCGGCTCTTGGGGCACTGCAATGGGCATAAGGTTTCGAAAATCCTCGGTCTCAAAAGGGTGTAAAGGCAGCCTTTCTGTTGCCAACAAGTTGAAGATGATGAAACTCAACCTCTTAGGCATGTCATGCCCTTCGAAAATCATGTAAAACACAGCAAGGGGACTCCAAACACAGTCTCCCTCATTGCCACTAATTGGGCCACACACACCCCACTTGACTGGCATCACTTGACCCCCCTTTTGAAAAAGAAAAAGATGCTTTGCATGAAGCACTCTCAAAAATACGCGTGCCTTTCCCGTCCCCTGGATGACCCAGGGGAAGAAAAGTCCTCTGAGAGCCATGACTTGTTCATCTTGGTTCTTTTGGAAACACAGCGAGGGAACTCCAACCACAGTCTCCTTCATTGCCACTTTTTTGGCCACACACACCCCACTTGACTGGCATCACTTGACCCCCCCTTTTGAAAAAGAAAAAGATGCTTTGCATGAAGCACTCTCAAAAATACGCATGTCTTTCCCGTCCCCTGGATGACCCAGGGGAAGAAAAGTCCTCTGAGAGCCATGACTTGTTCATCTTGGTTCTTTTAGAAACACAGCGAGGGGACTCCAACCACAGTCTTCCTCGTTGCCACTAATTGGACCACACACACCCCACTTGACTGGCATCACTTGACCCCCCTTTTGAAAAAGAAAAAGATGCTTTGCATGAAGCACTCTCAAGAAATACGCGTGCCTTTCCCGTCCCCTGGATGACCCAGGGGAAGAAAAGTCCTCTGAGAGCCATGACTTGTTCATCTTGGTTCTTTTGGAAACACAGCGAGGGAACTCCAACCACAGTCTCCTTCATTGCCACTTTTTTGGCCACACACACCCCACTTGACTGGCATCACTTGACCCCCCCTTTTGAAAAAGAAAAAGATGCTTTGCATGAAGCACTCTCAAAAATACGCATGTCTTTCCCGTCCCCTGGATGACCCAGGGGAAGAAAAGTCCTCTGAGAGCCATGACTTGTTCATCTTGGTTCTTTTAGAAACACAGCGAGGGGACTCCAACCACAGTCTTCCTCGTTGCCACTAATTGGACCACACACACCCCACTTGACTGGCATCACTTGACCCCCCTTTTGAAAAAGAAAAAGATGCTTTGCATGAAGCACTCTCAAGAAATACGCGTGCCTTTCCCGTCCCCTGGATGACCCAGGGGAAGAAAAGTCCTCTGAGAGCCATGACTTGTTCATCTTGGTTCTTTTGGAAACACAGCGAGGGGACTCCAACCACAGTCTCCCTCATTGCCACTTTTTGTGGCCACACACACCCCACTTGACTGGCATCACTTGACCCCCCTTTTGAAAAAGAAAAAGATGCTTTGCATGAAGCACTCTCAAAAATACGCGTGTCTTTCCCGTCCCCTGGATGACCCAGGGGAAGAAAAGTCCTCTGAGAGCCATGACTTGTTCATCTTGGTTCTTTTAGAAACACAGCGAGGGGACTCCAACCACAGTCTCCCTCGTTGCCACTTTTTTGGCCACACACACCCCACTTGACTGGCATCACTTGACCCCCCTTTTGAAAAAGAAAAAGATGCTTTTCATGAAGCACTCTCAAAAATACGCGTGTCTTTCCCATCCCCTGGATGACCCAGGGGAAGAAAAGTCCTCTGAGAGCCATGACTTGTTCATCTTGGTTCTTTTAGAAACACAGCGAGGGGACTCCAACCACAGTCTTCCTCGTTGCCACTAATTGGACCACACACCCCACTTGACTGGCATCACTTGACCCCCCTTTTGAAAAAGAAAAAGATGCTTTGCATGAAGCACTCTCAAAAATACGCGTGCCTATCCCATCCCCTGGATAACCCAGGGGAAGAAAAGTCCTCTGAGAGCCATGACTTGTTCATCTTGGTTCTTTTGGAAACACAGCAAGGGGACTCCAACCACAGTCTCCATCATTGCCACTTTTTGTGGCCACACACAGCCCACTTGACTGGCATCACTTGACCCCCCTTTTGAAAAAGAAAAAGATGCTTTGCATGAAGCACTCTCAAAAATACGCGTGTCTTTCCCGTCCACTGAATGACCCAGGGGAAGAAAAGTCCTCTGAGAGCCATGACTTGTTCATCTTGGTTCTTTTAGAAACACAGCGAGGGGACTCCAACCACAGTCTCCCTCGTTGCCACTTTTTTGGCCACACACACCCCACTTGACTGGCATCACTTGACCCCCCTTTTGAAAAAGAAAAAGATGCTTTGCATGAAGCACTCTCAAAAATACGCGTGTCTTTCCCGTCCCCTGGATGACCAAGGGGAAGAAAAGTCCTCTGAGAGCCATGACTTGTTTATCTTGGTTCTTTTAGAAATACAGCGAGGGGACTCCAACCACAGTCTTCCTCGTTGCCACTAATTGGGCCACACACACCCCACTTGACTGGCATCACTTGACCCCCCTTTTGAAAAAGAAAAAGATGCTTTGCATGAAGCACTCTCAAAAATATGCGTGCCTTTGCCGTCCCCTGGATGACCAAGGGGAAGAAAAGTCCTCTGAGAGCCATGACTTGTTCATCTTGGTTCTTTTGGAAACACAGCGAGGGGACTCCAACCACAGTCTCCCTCGTTGCCACTTTTTTGGCCACACATACCCCACTTGACTGGCATCACTTGACCCCCCTTTTGAAAAAGAAAAAGATGCTTTGCATGAAGCACTCTCAAAAATACGCGTGCCTTTCCCGTCCCCTGGATGACCCAGGGGAAGAAAAGTCCTCTGAGAGCCATGACTTGTTCATCTTGGTTCTTTTGGAAACACAGCGAGGGAACTCCAACCACAGTCTCCCTCATTGCCACTTTTTTGGCCACACACACCCCACTTGACTGGCATCACTTGACCCCCCTTTTGAAAAAGAAAAAGATGCTTTGCATGAAGCACTCTCAAAAATACGCGTGTCTTTCCCGTCCCCTGGAGGACCCAGGGGAAGAAAAGTCCTCTGAGAGCCATGACTTGTTCATCTTGGTTCTTTTAGAAACACAGCGAGGGGACTCCAACCACAGTCTTCCTCATTGCCACTAATCGGACCACACACACCCCACTTGACTGGCATCACTTGACCCCCCTTTTGAAAAAGAAAAAGATGCTTTGCATGAAGCACTCTCAAGAAATACGCGTGCCTTTCCCGTCCCCTGGATGACCCAGGGGAAGAAAAGTCCTCTGAGAGCCATGACTTGTTCATCTTGGTTCTTTTGGAAACACAGCGAGGGGACTCCAACCACAGTCTCCCTCATTGCCACTTTTTGTGGCCACACACACCCCACTTGACTGGCATCACTTGACCCCCCTTTTGAAAAAGAAAAAGATGCTTTGCATGAAGCACTCTCAAAAATACGCGTGTCTTTCCCGTCCCCTGGATGACCCAGGGGAAGAAAAGTCCTCTGAGAGCCATGACTTGTTCATCTTGGTTCTTTTAGAAACACAGCGAGGGGACTCCAACCACAGTCTCCCTCGTTGCCACCTTTTTGGCCACACACACCCCACTTGACTGGCATCACTTGACCCCCCTTTTGAAAAAGAAAAAGATGCTTTTCATGAAGCACTCTCAAAAATACGCGTGTCTTTCCCGTCCCCTGGATGACCCAGGGGAAGAAAAGTCCTCTGAGAGCCATGACTTGTTCATCTTGGTTCTTTTAGAAACACAGCGAGGGGACTCCAACCACAGTCTTCCTCGTTGCCACTAATTGGGCCACACACACCCCACTTGACTGGCATCACTTGACCCCCCTTTTGAAAAAGAAAAAGATGCTTTGCATGAAGCACTCTCAAAAATACGCGTGCCTATCCCATCCCCTGGATGACCCAGGGGAAGAAAAGTCCTCTGAGAGCCATGACTTGTTCATCTTGGTTCTTTTGGAAACACAGCGAGGGGACTCCAACCACAGTCTCCCTCATTGCCACTTTTTGTGGCCACACACACCCCACTTGACTGGCATCACTTGACCCCCCTTTTGAAAAAGAAAAAGATGCTTTGCATGAAGCATTCTCAAAAATACGCGTGTCTTTCCCGTCCCCTGGATGACCCAGGGGAAGAAAAGTCCTCTGAGAGCCATGACTTGTTCATCTTGGTTCTTTTAGAAACACAGCGAGGGGACTCCAACCACAGTCTCCCTCGTTGCCACTTTTTTGGCCACACACACCCCACTTGACTGGCATCACTTGACCCCCCTTTTGAAAAAGAAAAAGATGCTTTGCATGAAGCACTCTCAAAAATACGCGTGTCTTTCCCGTCCCCTGGATGACCCAGGGGAAGAAAAGTCCTCTGAGAGCCATGACTTGTTCATCTTGTTTCTTTTAGAAACACAGCAAGGGGACTCCAACCACAGTCTTCCTCGTTGCCACTAATTGGGCCACACACACCCCACTTGACTGGCATCACTTGACCCCCCTTTTGAAAAAGAAAAAGATGCTTTGCATGAAGCACTCTCAAAAATACGCGTGCCTTTCTCGTCCCCTGGATGACCAAGGGGAAGAAAAGTCCTCTGAGAGCCATGACTTGTTCATCTTGGTTCTTTTGGAAACACAGCGAGGGGACTCCAACCACAGTCTCCCTCGTTGCCACTTTTTTGGCCACACACACCCCACTTGACTGGCATCACTTGACCCCCCTTTTGAAAAAGAAAAAGATGCTTTGCATGAAGCACTCTCAAAAATACGCGTGCCTTTCCCGTCCCCTGGATGACCCAGGGGAAGAAAAGTCCTCTGAGAGCAATGACTTGTTCATCTTGGTTCTTTTGGAAACACAGCGAGGGGACTCCAACCACAGTCTCCCTCATTGCCACTTTTTGTGACCACACACACCCCACTTGACTGGCATCACTTGACCCCCCTTTTGAAAAAGAAAAAGATGCTTTGCATGAAGCACTCTCAAAAATACGCGTGTCTTTCTCGTCCCCTGGATGACCCAGGGGAAGAAAAGTCCTCTGAGAGCCATGACTTGTTCATCTTGGTTCTTTTGGAAACACAGCGAGGGGACTCCAACCACAGTCTCCCTCGTTGCCACTTTTTTTGCCACACACACCCCACTTGACTGGCATCACTTGACCCCCCTTTTGAAAAAGAAAAAGATGCTTTGCATGAAGCACTCTCAAAAATACGCGTGTCTTTCCCGTCCCCTGGATGACCCAGGGGAAGAAAAGTCCTCTGAGAGCCATGACTTGTTCATCTTGTTTCTTTTAGAAACACAGCAAGGGGACTCCAACCACAGTCTTCCTCGTTGCCACTAATTGGGCCACACACACCCCACTTGACTGGCATCACTTGACCCCCCTTTTGAAAACGAAAAAAATGCTTTGCATGAAGTACTCTCAAAAATACGCGTGCCTTTCCCGTCCCCTGGATGACCCAGGGGAAGAAAAGTCCTCTGATAGCCATGACTTGTTCATCTTGGTTCTTTTGGAAACACAGCGAGGGAACTCCAACCACAGTCTCCCTCATTGCCACTTTTTTGGCCACACACACCCCACTTGACTGGCATCACTTGACCCCCCTTTTGAAAAAGAAAAAGATGCTTTGCATGAAGCACTCTCAAAAATACGCGTGTCTTTCCCGTCCCCTGGATGACCCAGGGGAAGAAAAGTCCTCTGAGAGCCATGACTTGTTCATCTTGGTTCTTTTAGAAACACAGCGAGGGGACTCCAACCACAGTCTTCCTCGTTGCCACTAATTGGACCACACACACCCCACTTGACTGGCATCACTTGACCCCCCTTTTGAAAAAGAAAAAGATGCTTTGCATGAAGCACTCTCAAAAATACGCGTGTCTTTCCCGTCCCCTGGATGACCCAGGGGAAGAAAAGTCCTCTGAGAGCCATGACTTGTTCATCTTGGTTCTTTTGGAAACACAGCGAGGGGACTCCAACCACAGTCTCCCTCGTTGCCACTTTTTTGGCCACACACACCCCACTTGACTGGCATCACTTGACTAGAGTTGAGCGCGGTTCGTGGTTCGTGGTTCTCCAGTTCGCGGCTCGAGTGATTTTGGGGCATGTTCTAGATCGAACTAGAACTCGAGCTTTTTGCAAAAGCTCGGTAGTTCTAGAAACGTTCGAGAACGGTTCTAGCAGCCAAAAAACAGCTAAATCATAGCTTGGTTTCTGCTGTAATAGTGTAAGTCACTCTGTGAATCAAACTATTATCACATTTCAGTGTATAGTGTGCGTGAACAGCGCCTTCAGATCACTGCTGTTTCTATAATGGCGATCGCCATTTTTTTTTTTTTTTTTTTTCTTGTCTTCCTTCCCTAAGCGCGCGCGTCTTGTGGGGCGGGCCAGCATGTCAGCCAATCCCAGACACACACACAGCTAAGTGGACTTTGAGCCAGAGAAGCAACGGCATGTGTGATAGGATCTGCATGTCACATGTCCCTGCATTATAAAACCGGACATTTTCTTCACGGACGCCATTATCTGCCTTCTGCGTCTTTGGTGTCAGACATCACTGTCGCAGCTCCGTCTTCCTGAGTCCTATAGCCGATACAGCTGTATGCGCTGCATACACAGCGTTAGACAGCTTAGGGAGAGCACTTTATAGCAGTCCTTTTAAGGGCTCCAACCGGCAGGGTCAGAGAGCCATAGGTGACAGGTCCTGCAAACAGCAACAGCGTCTGTGTAGCCCAGGTCAGGGATTTCCTACCTGCATTTCACCATTAGGAGGGAATAGAAAGGCAGGCTTCCATTCCTCTACCCAGAGCACCACAATCCTGCCACTGTACCCTCTTGTCCTCTGCACACTCCAACTGATAACTAAGCCATTATACTAGCAAACACTCAGTGTACCTAGTGGCATCCTATACGTGGCTATTGGACTTTGCTATAGTCCCACTAGTGCAAAGACATTTGCAGAGCGCGTCTGCCTGCATTGCACACTACAACTCATTCTAACCAAGCCATTATACTAGCAAACACTCAGTGTACCTAGTGGCATCCTATACGTGGCTATTGGACTTTGCTATAGTCCCACTAGTGCAAAGACATTTGCAGAGCGCGTCTGCCTGCATTGCACACTACAACTCATTCTAACCAAGCCATTATACTAGCAAACACTCAGTGTACCTAGTGGCATCCTATACGTGGCTATTGGACTTTGCTATAGTCCCACTAGTGCAAAGACATTTGCATAGCGCGTCTGCCGGCATTGCACACTCAAACTCATTTTAACTAAGCCATTATACTAGCAAACACTCAGTGTACCTAGTGGCATCCTATACGTGGCTATTGGACTTTGCTATAGTCCCACTAGTGCAAAGACATTAGCAGAGCACATCTGCCTGCATTGCACACTACAACTCATTCTAACCAAGCCATTATACTAGCAAACACTCAGTGTACCTAGTGGCATCCTATACGTGGCTATTGGACTTTGCTATAGTCCCACTAGTGCAAAGACATTTGCATAGCGCGTCTGCCTGCATTGCACACTCAAACTCATTTTAACTAAGCCATTATACTAGCAAACACTCAGTGTACCTAGTGGCATCCTATACGTGGCTATTGGACTTTGCTATAGTCCCACTAGTGCAAAGACATTAGCAGAGCACATCTGCCTGCATTGCACACTACAACTCATTCTAACCAAGCCATTATACTAGCAAACACTCAGTGTACCTAGTGGCATCCTATACGTGGCTATTGGACTTTGCTATAGTCCCACTAGTGCAAAGACATTTGCAGAGCGCGTCTGCCTGCATTGCACACTCCAACTCATTAAAACCAAGCCATTATACTAGCAAACACTCAGTGTACCTAGTGGCATCCTATACGTGGCTATTGGACTTTGCTATAGTCCCACTAGTGCAAAGACATTTGCATAGCGCGTCTGCCTGCATTGCACACTCAAACTCATTTTAACTAAGCCATTATACTAGCAAACACTCAGTGTACCTAGTGGCATCCTATACGTGGCTATTGGACTTTGCTATAGTCCCACTAGTGCAAAGATATTAGCAGAGCACATCTGCCTGCATTGCACACTCCAACTTTTTTAAACTAAGCAATTTTACTAGCAAACACTCAGTGTACCTAGTGGCATCCTAAACGTGGCTATTGGACTTTGCTATAGTCCCACTAGTGCAAAGACATTTGCAGAGCACGTCTGCCTGCATTGCACACTACAACTCATTGTTACTAAGCCATTATACTAGCAAACACTCAGTGTACCTAGTTGTATCCTAAACGTGGCTATTGTACTTTTGTCAATTCACAGTATTGGAACGTTATTTGCAGCACGTCTGCCTGCATTGCACACTCAAACTTTTTTAAACTCAGCCATTTATAGTAGCAAACACTCAGTGTACCTAGTTGTATCCTAAACGTGGCTATTGTACTTTTGTCTATTCACAGTATTGGAACGATATTTGCAGCACGTCTGCCTGCATTGCACACTCTAACTTTTTTAAACTCAGCCATTATACTAGCAAACACTCAGTGTACCTAGTGGCATCCTATACGTGGCTATTGGACTTTGCTATAGTCCCACTAGTGCAAAGACATTAGCAGAGCACATCTGCCTGCATTGCACACTACAACTCATTCTAACCAAGCCATTATACTAGCAAACACTCAGTGTACCTAGTGGCATCCTATACGTGGCTATTGGACTTTGCTATAGTCCCACTAGTGCAAAGACATTTGCAGAGCGCGTCTGCCTGCATTGCACACTCCAACTCATTAAAACCAAGCCATTATACTAGCAAACACTCAGTGTACCTAGTGGCATCCTATACGTGGCTATTGGACTTTGCTATAGTCCCACTAGTGCAAAGACATTTGCATAGCGCGTCTGCCTGCATTGCACACTCAAACTCATTTTAACTAAGCCATTATACTAGCAAACACTCAGTGTACCTAGTGGCATCCTATACGTGGCTATTGGACTTTGCTATAGTCCCACTAGTGCAAAGATATTAGCAGAGCACATCTGCCTGCATTGCACACTCCAACTTTTTTAAACTAAGCAATTTTACTAGCAAACACTCAGTGTACCTAGTGGCATCCTAAACGTGGCTATTGGACTTTGCTATAGTCCCACTAGTGCAAAGACATTTGCAGAGCACGTCTGCCTGCATTGCACACTACAACTCATTGTTACTAAGCCATTATACTAGCAAACACTCAGTGTACCTAGTTGTATCCTAAACGTGGCTATTGTACTTTTGTCTATTCACAGTATTGGAACGATATTTGCAGCACGTCTGCCTGCATTGCACACTCTAACTTTTTTAAACTCAGCCATTTATAGTAGCAAACACTCAGTGTACCTAGTTGTATCCTAAACGTGGCTATTGTACTTTTGTCTATTCACAGTATTGGAACGATATTTGCAGCACGTCTGCCTGCATTGCACACTCTAACTTTTTTAAACTCAGCCATTATACTAGCAAACACTCAGTGTACCTAGTTGTATCCTAAACGTGGCTATTGTACTTTTGTCAATTCACAGTATTGGAACGTTATTTGCAGCACGTCTGCCTGCATTGCACACTCAAACTTTTTTAAACTCAGCCATTTATAGTAGCAAACACTCAGTGTACCTAGTTGTATCCTAAACGTGGCTATTGTACTTTTGTCAATTCACAGTATTGGAACGTTATTTGCAGCACGTCTGCCTGCATTGCACACTCAAACTTTTTTAAACTCAGCCATTTATAGTAGCAAACACTCAGTGTACCTAGTTGTATCCTAAACGTGGCTATTGTACTTTTGTCTATTCACAGTATTGGAACGTTATTTGCAGCACGTCTGCCTGCATTGCACACTCTAACTTTTTTAAACTCAGCCATTATACTAGCAAACACTCAGTGTACCTAGTTGTATCCTAAACGTGGCTATTTTACTTTTGTCTATTCACAGTATTGGAACGATATTTGCAGCACGTCTGCCTGCATTGCACACTCTAACTTTTTTAAACTCAGCCATTATACTAGCAAACACTCACTGTACCTAGTTGTATCCTAAACGTGGCTATTGTACTTTTGTCAATTCACAGTATTGGAACGTTATTTGCAGCACGTCTGCCTGCATTGCACACTCAAACTTTTTTAAACTCAGCCATTTATAGTAGCAAACACTCAGTGTACCTAGTTGTATCCTAAACGTGGCTATTGTACTTTTGTCAATTCACAGTATTGGAACGTTATTTGCAGCACGTCTGCCTGCATTGCACACTCAAACTTTTTTAAACTCAGCCATTTATAGTAGCAAACACTCAGTGTACCTAGTTGTATCCTAAACGTGGCTATTGTACTTTTGTCTATTCACAGTATTGGAACGTTATTTGCAGCACGTCTGCCTGCATTGCACACTCTAACTTTTTTAAACTCAGCCATTATACTAGCAAACACTCACTGTACCTAGTTGTATCCTAAACGTGGCTATTGTACTTTTGTCTATTCACAGTATTGGAACGTTATTTGCAGCACGTCTGCCTGCATTGCACACTCAAACTTTTTTAAACTCAGCCATTATACTAGCAAACACTCACTGTACCTAGTTGTATCCTAAACGTGGCTATTGTACTTTTGTCAATTCACAGTATTGGAACGTTATTTGCAGCACGTCTGCCTGCATTGCACACTCAAACTTTTTTAAACTCAGCCATTATACTAGCAAACACTCACTGTACCTAGTTGTATCCTAAACGTGGCTATTGTACTTTTGTCAATTCACAGTATTGGAACGTTATTTGCAGCACGTCTGCCTGCATTGCACACTCAAACTTTTTTAAACTCAGCCATTATACTAGCAAACACTCACTGTACCTAGTTGTATCCTAAACGTGGCTATTGTACTTTTGTCAATTCACAGTATTGGAACGTTATTTGCAGCACGTCTGCCTGCATTGCACACTCAAACTTTTTTAAACTCAGCCATTTATAGTAGCAAACACTCAGTGTACCTAGTTGTATCCTAAACGTGGCTATTGTACTTTTGTCTATTCACAGTATTGGAACGTTATTTGCAGCACGTCTGCCTGCATTGCACACTCAAACTTTTTTAAACTCAGCCATTATACTAGCAAACACTCACTGTACCTAGTTGTATCCTAAACGTGGCTATTGTACTTTTGTCTATTCACACTACTGCAAATCTATGTGCAGCACCTCTGCATGACAACCTCGTGCTCTGTTTTTAATAAGCTATAATGATAGCACAAAATACTGCCATTTTGTGGCATCATAGAACTGGCTGTTGTATTCCATTAGTGCCCCACTGGTGACAAGCTATTTCTAGCACCTCTACATCACACCCTCATGCACATTTAGCTACGCTAATGTTATAGCAAACTCATGGAATTCATTGCTGCATTTCATAATTCGGAGGGATAGAAAGTCAGGCTTCCTTTAGCTTTTCCTTCTGTTCATAGACAGCATCTCCAAGACAAATTTCCCCTCCACGTCTAAGTGTGGAGAGGCAGCTAGTGCGCATGCGTGTGCCGATGTACCCCAGCTGCAGCATAATTACAGTGTTTCGCCTAGTGAGTATGCTCAGCCTGACTGTGCCATTCCTGACGCTAAGTCTTCATTTCGGGATACAGCGCATGCTCCCACACTAAGTGTGAAAAGCCTCTTTGCACAGGTGCTTGCATTCTGTGCCGGGTCTAAGTCCTGTTTTGTGCCTAGACACCATGCTAAAGCTGATAGTCTTTTTTCAGAGACTGTATTTCATGCTACTGAGCATGCTCAGGCACTTCCTGCATCAGAGACTAGGTCCGGTAATGAACTCTTTGGCCCTGGCCCTGATGTGGGGGTCCCATATAGACCACAGGGCATCAGGTGTCCTCCCAAATGGCTTGCAGAGGCCCACACCTATGACTTGTCACAGCATTATTGATGGTCAGACGATGACTGGTGAGGTGTTTGGGTCATGGCAGCCATGAGGTCATCATTGAAGTTGCGTTTCCAAATAGGACGCTAGTTATGCCACTCATGACGTGTCACTCTGCTTTTGTCTCCAGGAGGTGCATTGTGGTTCACCCTGGTTTGGGGCGGACCCAGGTTATAAAAGGGGCTGGAGCCAACAAGGAGGTGCGCAGTCTTCTATTATGCTCCGAAAGAGCACACCTCCATGTGTTGAACCCATTGCGGCTTTAGGCCAGAGGTAGGCAGGGATAGGGTGGTGGATGCAGGCCACCACCACAGTTGGTAACGCAGAACGGTTAAGACCAGCTCCTGTCCTAACAGTCCTGCTTGTGCAGCCCAGTGGCATTAACAGGCCTGCTGCTGCTGATGCGCCTGCTGTCCACAGGTGTGGCCCCTACGCACACGGTCAGCGTACTCAATGGCCCCTGTGTTGTTAACAGGGAGTTCCTGGGCTGGGTGGGCATGTGGACCCTGTGACGCTAACAGGGCTCACAGTCTCCAGATCCGAATGGCGTCTAACTCGGTTCAGGCTACTATTAGTTTCATAGCCACACAGCTCTGTATCCTCCACCAAACCTTCAAGTTGCCAACCTCTCCTTTTCCAACTGGGAGCACGGTGGACACTGACTGCTGAAGGTGATATATACCTTTCTCTTTCTTTTCTTATTAATTTTTGTTATATAGCGGTCACAGATTATATACCACTTTATCCAAATCTGCCAGTCCCACTGTAACAGATGTTGTTTCTTCAGCAAATGTTACAGTTGTTTAACCACCAAATCCACGGACCAAAATTTTTTTCCCCTTTCCAACACACCTGTTCCCCTTTCCAACAGCATCTGTCCTTTTTCAACTCATTTTGGGATATGACCAAAAGTGCAACTGTGCAGGGACACCGTACTCAACGCCATCTCAGCACAGCAGCCATCCCTCGGTCCCTCCGATGTGGACAAGTAAAAGACCATTTCCTCCTATCCATGACAAAGTGTTGAGATTCACTCTGTGCAGCACTGGTGTTTAGTGGAAAAGTAGATCTAAGATTGCGTACCACATTCTGCAGATACTCCTGTATACGTGCGTCTATTTCTATGGCAGGAATTAGTTCGCCAAATTTTGTCTTGTACCGGGGATCTAACAGTGTGGCAACCCAGTATTCAGGATTACTTCAAATTCATACAATCCGAGGGTCATGTAGGTAGTGCAGCAAGAAGGCGCTCATGTGTCTTGTGCATCCAGGAGGACCAAGTCCTTGGTGTGTTGGTGGCAGAGAGGTGAGAATCGTGCATCCTTCCTCTGCCCTCTACCCACAACCTCGCACAACCGAAATGTGAGCAAGCTCTCACTCATCTGCTGAGTCTTCCATGCCCATCGCCAGTTCGTCCTCCATTTCTTCATGGGCTCCTGCACTTTCATCAACACTTTTTGCTGATACTATGCGCCCTTGTTAATCCCTCTCCCTCACCATGACTGCCGCATAGGTGCCGCTGACCATCTGGACCTCGTAGATCTTGTTATCCCTTCCGCATATGACTCCTCCTGTACTTCCTCCCCTTCCTCTTGTCCCAACACCTGACTCCGAATAATAATTACAGTGTGCTCCATCATGTAGATGACCAGAATTGTCACGCTGAGAATGACATTGCCAGTGCTAAACATCTTCGTCGACATTTCAAAACTGTGTAGCAGGGTGCATAGGTCCTTGATCTGACACCACTCCAGCAGCGTGATCTGCACCACCTCTGGATCAACTTATCCCAGGCTATATGTCTTACCGTATTTCAGCAGGGCTCTGCGGTGCTGCCACACACGCTGCAACATGTGCAGATTCCAATTCCTGCGTGTCGGAACATCGCATTTCCGGCGTTTAACTGCCAGACCCTAAGACTTCCGGAGTGATGAAAGTTGTTGAGCTGCTGTGTGCGCACGATGGAAGTGAGCACATAGCGAGCGTGCCCGCTGCACAAGGCCATGTAGGCCGTGATGGTGTTTTAAAAATTGCTGGAGAATTCGGATCAACACGTGAGCCATAAAAGGCACGTGTGTCACATTGCCCTGAGGATGGCCCGCAGCCAGGTTTGCATCATTGCCGCACACGGCTGTTAAGTCACCAACGGAGTCCGCTCCGTCAATTTGTACTCCGGTCGCCAGGTGACAACGTGTTCCTTTCATGAATAGTGCTGATGATGGGAGAGTAGTCGATGCCAGCGGCGCAGGTGGACGCAGGTTATGCTCACCCACTGGGCTGCATTACCTTGACAGATGCAGAATCTCTGGCTGAATGTAGCTGGTGGGTATCTCACAGATGAAATACCATCATTCAGCTACAACCAATGGGAAGACACCACACCCTTTTTTATGCCCATCCTGTCTGCAGACCACTGCCAGACATAGCTATGAACCTCTGGTTAATTTTACCCCCAGTTCAGTTTTATGATTTTGTGTGCTTGTTACCTGACTACTTTTCCTGCTTGCTGTTTATGTACCTTGTTGGCCGATACGCATTTCACCTCTGCTTGTTTTCTGATTAAGTCCTGGCCGTCCCATTCTGTTCCTGTTCCTCAATTAATGTTTTGACCCTGCCTGACTACTATTCTCTGTAATAGCGGTGTGACTCACATTTCCCATACATTTCAAAGTAAAACTTTGACCGCCTGATGGCATTGAGCTCTGCTGCCAGCATAGTAAGGAGGTGTGTGGTAGTCCTTGTGCGCAGTTGCAAGGAAGGGTGGCCTGACCACACAGGGTTTGCGCAAAGGTAGAGGACCCACACGAGGTTGAAGAGGCAGAAGCAGTGTATTAACTTCTACATACAGAACAAGGATTGAAACAACTCGTGGGGACGGCAAGACTTGTACAGCAGACCCTTCTCCATCTCTCACCATAGTTTGCCAGTGCCCAGTCAGTGACATGTAATGACCCTGTCTATGCTTACTGGTCCAAGTATCTGTGTTGAAATGCACCCTGTCGCACACAGATTTTCTCAAGGAAGTGGTGATGTTGTGTGCGACATGCCGGTGTAGCGCGGGCATGCTTTTCTTGGAGAAGCAGTGGTGATTGGGCATCTGGTACTGGGGCACAGCGACAGACATAAGGTCTGTAAAATCCTGTGTGTCCACTACGCGTAAAGGCAGCATTTCGGTAGCCAACAGCTTACAGAGGGATAGAGTCAACCACTTAGCTTTGTCATGGGTCGCAGTAAGTGGCCTTTTATTTGACCACATCTGAGGGACAGAGATCTGGCTGCTGTGTGTAGACGGTGTTGAGTAGAGATGAGCGAACCGGTCCCGGTTCGGCTCGAGGCGGTTCGCCGAACGGGGGGTCTGGCTCGAGTTCGGCTCGTCGAACGTTCGACGAACCGAACTCGAGCCCATAGGAAACAATGGCAGGCAATCACAAACACAGTAAAACACCTAGAAAACACCCTGAAAGGTGTCCAAAAGGTGACAAACAACTCACAACATAACACAAACACATGGGAAAGTGACAAGGACATATACTCATGTGAAAACAAAACAGCTGGACAAGGAAAAAGAGGGAGACACACAGATATATGAGTATATGCAAAGAAACATCGATTCCATTATTGTGCAACTTGAGCCCTGCTCATTTTAGGCTTCCAATCTGGATAAATTGCCTGAGCTCGCCACGTACGCCTTGAGGATCTTGTCGTGTCCTGCAGCCAGCGTTCTCTCGGAACCTGTCTTCAGTGCTGCTGGGGGTCTGCTGGCAGATAAGCACACGTGTCTGTCCACTGACAATGTGGACCTGGCTCTCAGAGGACTTTTCTTCCCCTGGGTCAGCCAGGGGAGGCGAAAGGCACGCGTATTTTTGAGAGTGCTTCATGCAAAGCATCTTTTTCTTTGTCAAAAGGGGGGCTCAACCGATGCCAGTCAAGTGGGGTGTGTGTGGCCCAGTTAGTGTCAACGAGGGAGACTGTGGTTGGAGTCCCCTCGCTGTGTCTCTAAAAGAACCAAGATGAACAAGTCATGGCTCTCAGAGGACTTTTCTTCCCCTGGGTCAGCCAGGGGACGGGAAAGGCACGCGTATTTTTGAGAGTGCTTCATGCAAAGCATCTTTTTCTTTTTCAAAAGGGGGCTCAACCGATGCCAGTCAAGTGGGGTGTGTGTGGCCCAGTTAGTGGCAACGAGGGAGACTGTGGTTGGAGTCCCCTCGCTGTGTCTCTAAAAGAACCAAGATGAACAAGTCATGGCTCTCAGAGGACTTTTCTTCCCCTGGGTCAGCCAGGGGACGGGAAAGGCACGCGTATTTTTGAGAGTGCTTCATGCAAAGCATCTTTTTCTTTTTCAAAAGGGGGCTCAACCGATGCCAGTCAAGTGGGGTGTGTGTGGCCCAGTTAGTGGCAACGAGGGAGACTGTGGTTGGAGTCCCCTCGCTGTGTCTCTAAAAGAACCAAGATGAACAAGTCATGGCTCTCAGAGGACTTTTCTTCCCCTGGGTCAGCCAGGGGACGGGAAAGGCACGCGTATTTTTGAGAGTGCTTCATGAAAAGCATCTTTTTCTTTGTCAAAAGGGGGGGTCAACCGATGCCAGTCAAGTGGGGTGTGTGTGGCCCAGTTAGTGGCAACGAGGGAGACTGTGGTTGGAGTCCCCTCGCTGTGTCTCTAAAAGAACCAAGATGAACAAGTCATGGCTCTCAGAGGACTTTTCTTCCCCTGGGTCAGCCAGGGGACGGGAAAGGCACGCGTATTTTTGAGAGTGCTTCATGCAAAGCATCTTTTTCTTTGTCAAAAGGGGGGGTCAACCGATGCCAGTCAAGTGGGGTGTGTGTGGCCCAGTTAGTGGCAACGAGGGAGACTGTGGTTGGAGTCCCCTCGCTGTGTCTCTAAAAGAACCAAGATGAACAAGTCATGGCTCTCAGAGGACTTTTCTTCCCCTGGGTCAGCCAGGGGACGGGAAAGGCACGCGTATTTTTGAGAGTGCTTCATGCAAAGCATCTTTTTCTTTTTCAAAAGGGGGCTCAACCGATGCCAGTCAAGTGGGGTGTGTGTGGCCCAGTTAGTGGCAACGAGGGAGACTGTGGTTGGAGTCCCCTCGCTGTGTCTCTAAAAGAACCAAGATGAACAAGTCATGGCTCTCAGAGGACTTTTCTTCCCCTGGGTCAGCCAGGGGACGGGAAAGGCACGCGTATTTTTGAGAGTGCTTCATGCAAAGCATCTTTTTCTTTGTCAAAAGGGGGGGTCAACCGATGCCAGTCAAGTGGGGTGTGTGTGGCCCAGTTAGTGGCAACGAGGGAGACTGTGGTTGGAGTCCCCTCGCTGTGTCTCTAAAAGAACCAAGATGAACAAGTCATGGCTCTCAGAGGACTTTTCTTCCCCTGGGTCAGCCAGGGGACGGGAAAGGGACGCGTATTTTTGAGAGTGCTTCATGCAAAGCATCTTTTTCTTTGTCAAAAGGGGGGGTCAACCGATGCCAGTCAAGTGGGGTGTGTGTGGCCCAGTTAGTGGCAACGAGGGAGACTGTGGTTGGAGTCCCCTCGCTGTGTCTCTAAAAGAACCAAGATGAACAAGTCATGGCTCTCAGAGGACTTTTCTTCCCCTGGGTCAGCCAGGGGACGGGAAAGGCACGCGTATTTTTGAGAGTGCTTCATGCAAAGCATCTTTTTCTTTGTCAAAAGGGGGGGTCAACCGATGCCAGTCAAGTGGGGTGTGTGTGGCCCAGTTAGTGGCAACGAGGGAGACTGTGGTTGGAGTCCCCTCGCTGTGTCTCTAAAAGAACCAAGATGAACAAGTCATGGCTCTCAGAGGACTTTTCTTCCCCTGGGTCAGCCAGGGGACGGGAAAGGCACGCGTATTTTTGAGAGTGCTTCATGCAAAGCATCTTTTTCTTTGTCAAAAGGGGGGGTCAACCGATGCCAGTCAAGTGGGGTGTGTGTGGCCCAGTTAGTGTCAACGAGGGAGACTGTGGTTGGAGTCCCCTCGCTGTGTCTCTAAAAGAACCAAGATGAACAAGTCATGGCTCTCAGAGGACTTTTCTTCCCCTGGGTCAGCCAGGGGACGGGAAAGGCACGCGTATTTTTGAGAGTGCTTCATGCAAAGCATCTTTTTCTTTTTCAAAAGGGGGCTCAACCGATGCCAGTCAAGTGGGGTGTGTGTGGCCCAGTTAGTGGCAACGAGGGAGACTGTGGTTGGAGTCCCCTCGCTGTGTCTCTAAAAGAACCAAGATGAACAAGTCATGGCTCTCAGAGGACTTTTCTTCCCCTGGGTCAGCCAGGGGACGGGAAAGGCACGCGTATTTTTGAGAGTGCTTCATGCAAAGCATCTTTTTCTTTTTCAAAAGGGGGCTCAACCGATGCCAGTCAAGTGGGGTGTGTGTGGCCCAGTTAGTGGCAACGAGGGAGACTGTGGTTGGAGTCCCCTCGCTGTGTCTCTAAAAGAACCAAGATGAACAAGTCATGGCTCTCAGAGGACTTTTCTTCCCCTGGGTCAGCCAGGGGACGGGAAAGGCACGCGTATTTTTGAGAGTGCTTCATGCAAAGCATCTTTTTCTTTGTCAAAAGGGGGGGTCAACCGATGCCAGTCAAGTGGGGTGTGTGTGGCCCAGTTAGTGGCAACGAGGGAGACTGTGGTTGGAGTCCCCTCGCTGTGTCTCTAAAAGAACCAAGATGAACAAGTCATGGCTCTCAGAGGACTTTTCTTCCCCTGGGTCAGCCAGGGGACGGGAAAGGCACGCGTATTTTTGAGAGTGCTTCATGCAAAGCATCTTTTTCTTTTTCAAAAGGGGGCTCAACCGATGCCAGTCAAGTGGGGTGTGTGTGGCCCAGTTAGTGGCAACGAGGGAGACTGTGGTTGGAGTCCCCTCGCTGTGTCTCTAAAAGAACCAAGATGAACAAGTCATGGCTCTCAGAGGACTTTACTTCCCCTGGGTCAGCCAGGGGACGGGAAAGGCACGCGTATTTTTGAGAGTGCTTCATGCAAAGCATCTTTTTCTTTGTCAAAAGGGGGGGTCAACCGATGCCAGTCAAGTGGGGTGTGTGTGGCCCAGTTAGTGGCAACGAGGGAGACTGTGGTTGGAGTCCCCTCGCTGTGTCTCTAAAAGAACCAAGATGAACAAGTCATGGCTCTCAGAGGACTTTTCTTCCCCTGGGTCAGCCAGGGGACGGGAAAGGCACGCGTATTTTTGAGAGTGCTTCATGCAAAGCATCTTTTTCTTTGTCAAAAGGGGGGGTCAACCGATGCCAGTCAAGTGGGGTGTGTGTGGCCCAGTTAGTGGCAACGAGGGAGACTGTGGTTGGAGTCCCCTCGCTGTGTCTCTAAAAGAACCAAGATGAACAAGTCATGGCTCTCAGAGGACTTTTCTTCCCCTGGGTCAGCCAGGGGACGGGAAAGGCACGCGTATTTTTGAGAGTGCTTCATGCAAAGCATCTTTTTCTTTTTCAAAAGGGGGCTCAACCGATGCCAGTCAAGTGGGGTGTGTGTGGCCCAGTTAGTGGCAACGAGGGAGACTGTGGTTGGAGTCCCCTCGCTGTGTCTCTAAAAGAACCAAGATGAACAAGTCATGGCTCTCAGAGGACTTTTCTTCCCCTGGGTCAGCCAGGGGACGGGAAAGGCACGCGTATTTTTGAGAGTGCTTCATGCAAAGCATCTTTTTCTTTTTCAAAAGGGGGCTCAACCGATGCCAGTCAAGTGGGGTGTGTGTGGCCCAGTTAGTGGCAACGAGGGAGACTGTGGTTGGAGTCCCCTCGCTGTGTCTCTAAAAGAACCAAGATGAACAAGTCATGGCTCTCAGAGGACTTTTCTTCCCCTGGGTCAGCCAGGGGACGGGAAAGGCACGCGTATTTTTGAGAGTGCTTCATGCAAAGCATCTTTTTCTTTTTCAAAAGGGGGCTCAACCGATGCCAGTCAAGTGGGGTGTGTGTGGCCCAGTTAGTGGCAACGAGGGAGACTGTGGTTGGAGTCCCCTCGCTGTGTCTCTAAAAGAACCAAGATGAACAAGTCATGGCTCTCAGAGGACTTTTCTTCCCCTGGGTCAGCCAGGGGACGGGAAAGGCACGCGTATTTTTGAGAGTGCTTCATGCAAAGCATCTTTTTCTTTGTCAAAAGGGGGGGTCAACCGATGCCAGTCAAGTGGGGTGTGTGTGGCCCAGTTAGTGGCAACGAGGGAGACTGTGGTTGGAGTCCCCTCGCTGTGTCTCTAAAAGAACCAAGATGAACAAGTCATGGCTCTCAGAGGACTTTTCTTCCCCTGGGTCAGCCAGGGGACGGGAAAGGCACGCGTATTTTTGAGAGTGCTTCATGCAAAGCATCTTTTTCTTTTTCAAAAGGGGGCTCAACCGATGCCAGTCAAGTGGGGTGTGTGTGGCCCAGTTAGTGGCAACGAGGGAGACTGTGGTTGGAGTCCCCTCGCTGTGTCTCTAAAAGAACCAAGATGAACAAGTCATGGCTCTCAGAGGACTTTTCTTCCCCTGGGTCAGCCAGGGGACGGGAAAGGCACGCGTATTTTTGAGAGTGCTTCATGCAAAGCATCTTTTTCTTTTTCAAAAGGGGGCTCAACCGATGCCAGTCAAGTGGGGTGTGTGTGGCCCAGTTAGTGGCAACGAGGGAGACTGTGGTTGGAGTCCCCTCGCTGTGTTTTACATGCTTTTAGAAGGGCATGAAATGGCTTGGAGGTTGACTTTCATCATATGCAAACTGTTGGCTACCAAAATGCTGCCTTTCCAACAACTGTGGTTATAGGCAATGAGGAACATACTGATGAAGATGAGACGCAGATACCCGATTGGGATGACAACTTAAATATTCGGTCAGGGCAAGAAGAAACTCGGTCTGAGGGGTAGGGGAGTGCAAACACAACAATTGATGATTAAGTTCTAGATCACACCTACTGTCAACCCACAGTCAGACACTCGAGGAGGTCAACAGAGGCGGTGGAGGAGGATGCAACCGACGTCGAAGTAACCTGGCGCCTTCCTGGACACAGTCGGAGCACTGGTAGCACGTCTACAACTGCATCCTCAGCCACCACTCTGCCTCTGAGCATTATTCGGGGTGGATCAACAGGTCGCATGGCCTCTAAGCCTTGCCTAGCCAGGTCCTTTTTTGACATAGAAAAAGATCGCCCAAATTATGTGATCTGTAAAATTTGTCATGGTTCTCTTAGTAGAGGTCAAAACCTCAGCAGTTTGACAACTTCTTCCATGAATCGTCACATGAATAAATATCATATGGCCCGATGGGAAGCTCACCGTGCTGCAATGCGGCCTAGCGGAGCGAACCATCCACCGCCTGCCCCTTCCAGTGCATCCGCGCGCTCGTCATCTTCTAGGACTGTGGGGACAGCTGTCACACCTGTTTTTCCACCCACAACTTCCACCACTGTAACCGCAACAGGCAGTTTGCTTGGTAGGTCGTCAGTTGGTTTGGAAGGGGAAACAAGTGAGTGTGTACAGCTCTCTCAGACATCGATAGCACCAACTTTGGATGAAGGCAACATCATGTCTCCGCCTGCACTTTCCTCACAAAGCTGCATTTTTCCAGGGACACCCGACTCAACACCGTCTACACACAGCAGCCAGATCTCTGTCCCTCAGATGTGGTCAAATAAAAGGCCACTTCCTGCGACCCATGACAAAGCGAAGAGGTTGACTCTATCCCTCTGTAAGCTGTTGACTACAGAAATGCTGCCTTTCCGCCTAGTGGACACACAGGATTTTAGAGACCTTATGTCTGTCGCTGTGCCCCAGTACCAGATGCCTAGTCGCCACTACTTCTCTAAGAAAGGTGTGCCCGCGCTACACCAGCATGTCGCACACAACATCACCGCTTCCTTGAGAAACTCTGTGTGTGAACGGGTGCATTTCACCACCGATACTTGGACCAGTAAGCATGGACAGGGACGTTACATGTCGCTGACTGGCCACTGGGTAACTATGGTGATAGATGGTGAAGGGTCTGCTGCACAAGTCTTGCCGTCCCCACGACTTGTGTGTCAATCCTCTGTCTGTCCAAGTTCCGCCACTGCTTCTGCATCCTCCACCTCATCTGGGTCCTCCACCTCCGCCCCAAGCCTGCCTGGTCAGGCCACCAGCGTTCTCACTGCGCAGAAGGAATCACGCACCCCTCATTACTATGCTGGTAGCAGAGCGCAACGGCATCAGGCGGTCTTTAGCTTGACATGTCTTTGAAATAGGAGTCACACAGCGACTGAGTTGTGGGCAGCTCTGGAGACTGATTTTGATAAATGGTTGTCTCCACTCAACCTGCAGCCTGGTAAGGCCGTGTGCGACAATGCTGCAAACCTGGGTGCGGCCCTTCGCCTGGGCAAGGTGACACACGTGCCTTATATGGCTCACGTGTTTAACCTTGTTGTCCAGCAATTTTTAACACACTATCCCGGCCTAGATGGCCTTCTGACCAGGGCACGGAAACTGTCTGCAGTGCTCACTTCCGCCGTTCAACCGCCGCACCTGAGCGACTTGCATCGCTCCAGAAGTCTTTCGGCCTGCCGGTTCATCGCCTGAAATGCGATGTGGCGACACGCTGGAATTCAACTCTCCACATGTTACAGCGACTGTGGCAGCACCGGCGAGCCCTGGTGCAATACGTCATGATGTATAGCCTGGGCCAACGAGATGCAGAAGTGGGGCAGATCACCCTGATGGAGTGATCTCAGATCAAGGACCTATGCACCCTTCTGCACAGTTTCGACATGGCGACGAATATGTTTAGCGCTGACAATGCCATTATCAGCATGACGATTACAGTCATTTACATGCTGGAGCACACGCTAAACACTATTCGTAGTCAGGGGGTGGGACAACAGGAAGGGGAGGAACTACAGGAGGATTCATATGCGCAAGACACAACAACATCACCAAGGTCCAGACGTTCATCATCACCAACGCGGCAGGCATGGGACCATGGGGGACAGGGATCAACAAGGGCGCATGGTAGCAGGTGAGATGTTGAGGAAGGTGCAGGAGGACATGAAGATATGGAGGACGAACTGTCCATGGACATGGAAGACTCAGCAGATGAGGGGGACCTTGGTCAAATTTCAGTTGAAAGAGGTTGGGGGGAGATGACAGAGGAAGAAAGAACGGTTAGCACCTCTATGCCACAAACACAGCGTGGACTTGGTGCGCATGGCTGCGCAAGACACATGAGTGCCTTCTTGTTGCACTACCTCCAACATGACCCTCGTATTGTCAAAATTAGAAGTGATGATGACTACTGGCTTGCCACACTATTAGATCCCCGGGACAAGTCCAAATTTTGTGACATAATTCCACCCATAGAAAGGGACGCACGTATGCAGGAGTATCAGCAGAAGCTGTTACTCGATCTTAGCTCGGCTTTTCCACCAAACAACCGTGCAGGTGAAGGGAGTGATTCTCCCAGTTGTAACTTGACAAACATGGGACGGCCTCGTCATCTTCAACAGTCTACCCGTACCAGTAGGACCGTATCTGGTGCTGGTAACAGCAATTTTATGGAATCTTTTCATAATTTTTTTAGACCCTCCTTTGCAAGGCCACCAGAGACAACAAGTCTGACACATAGTCAACGGATGGAGAGGATGATACAGGAGTATCTCCAAATGAACATCGATGCAATGACTTTGCAAATGGAGCCTTGCTCCTTTTGTGCTTCAAATCTAGAAAAATGTCAAGAGCTCTCCAGTTACGCCTCGAAGATTTTGTCGTGTCCAGCTGCCAGCGTTGTCTCTGAACGTGTCTTCAGTGCTGCTGGGTGTGTGCTGACAGATAAGCGCACGCGTCTGTCCAGTGACAATGTGGACAGACTGACGTTCATCAAAATGAACAAGTCATGGATCCAGAAGGAATTTACTACCCCTGTGTCATCCTGGGGAGAGTAAATGCTTGTGGATTTGGAATGTGCTTGATGCAAATCAAAACATCCTGTTTGCAACTAGGGCACAAGTGCTGCCACTGATAAGGTGTCTGTGTGGGGCCCAATTTTTGGAAAAAAAGGGAGACTCCGCTTGGAGTAACCCTTGCTTGCTGTGTTTTTTAAAAATGATACAAGATGAACAGATCTGAAGGCAAGATGAAGCCAACATCATGTCTCCGCCTGCACTTTTCTCACAAACCTGCATTTTTCCAGGGACACCCTACTCAACACCGTCTACAGACAGCAGCCAGATCTCTGTCCCTCAGATGTGGTCAAATAAAAGGCCACTTACTGCGACCCATGACAAAGCTAAGTGGTTGACTCTATCCCTCTGTAAGCTGTTGGCTACCGAAATGCTGCCTTTACGCGTAGTGGACACACAGGATTTTACAGACCTTATGTCTGTCGCTGTGCCCCAGTACCAGATGCCCAATCACCACTGCTTCTCCAAGAAAAGCATGCCCGCGCTACACCGGCATGTCGCACACAACATCACCACTTCCTTGAGAAAATCTGTGTGCGACAGGGTGCATTTCAACACAGATACTTGGACCAGTAAGCATAGACAGGGTCATTACATGTCACTGACTGGGCACTGGCAAACTATGGTGAGAGATGGAGAAGGGTCTGCTGTACAAGTCTTGCCGTCCCCACGAGTTGTTTCAATCCTTGTTCTGTATGTAGAAGTTAATACACTGCTTCTGCCTCTTCAACCTCGTGTGGGTCCTCTACCTTTGCGCAAACCCTGTGTGGTCAGGCCACCCTTCCTTGCAACTGCGCACAAGGACTACCACACACCTCCTTACTATGCTGGCAGCAGAGCTCAATGCCATCAGGCGGTCAAAGTTTTACTTTGAAATGTATGGGAAATGTGAGTCACACCGCTATTACAGAGAATAGTAGTCAGGCAGGGTCAAAACATTAATTGAGGAACAGGAACAGAATGGGACGGCCAGGACTTAATCAGAAAACAAGCAGAGGTGAAATGCGTATCGGCCAACAAGGTACATAAACAGCAAGCAGGAAAAGTAGTCAGGTAACAAGCACACAAAATCATAAAACTGAACTGGGGGTAAAATTAACCAGAGGTTCATAGCTATGTCTGGCAGTGGTCTGCAGACAGGATGGGCATAAAAAAGGGTGTGGTGTCTTCCCATTGGTTGTAGCTGAATGATGGTATTTCATCTGTGAGATACCCACCAGCTACATTCAGCCAGAGATTCTGCATCTGTCAAGGTAATGCAGCCCAGTGGGTGAGCATAACCTGCGTCCACCTGCGCCGCTGGCATCGACTACTCTCCCATCATCAGCACTATTCATGAAAGGAACACGTTGTCACCTGGCGACCGGAGTACAAATTGACGGAGCGGACTCCGTTGGTGACTTAACAGCCGTGTGCGGCAATGATGCAAACCTGGCTGCGGGCCATCCTCAGGGCAATGTGACACACGTGCCTTTTATGGCTCACGTGTTGATCCGAATTCTCCAGCAATTTTTAAAACACCATCACGGCCTACATGGCCTTGTGCAGCGGGCACGCTCGCTATGTGCTCACTTCCATCGTGCGCACACAGCAGCTCAACAACTTTCATCACTCCGGAAGTCTTAGGGTCTGGCAGTTAAACGCCGGAAATGCGATGTTCCGACACGCAGGAATTGGAATCTGCACATGTTGCAGCGTGTGTGGCAGCACCGCAGAGCCCTGCTGAAATACGGTAAGACATATAGCCTGGGATAAGTTGATCCAGAGGTGGTGCAGATCACGCTGCTGGAGTGGTGTCAGATCAAGGACCTATGCACCCTGCTACACAGTTTTGAAATGTCGACGAAGATGTTTAGCACTGGCAATGTCATTCTCAGCGTGACAATTCTGGTCATCTACATGATGGAGCACACTGTAATTATTATTCGGAGTCAGGTGTTGGGACAAGAGGAAGGGGAGGAAGTACAGGAGGAGTCATATGCGGAAGGGATAACAAGATCTACGAGGTCCAGATGGTCAGCGGCACCTATGCGGCAGTCATGGTGAGGGAGAGGGATTAACAAGGGCGCATAGTATCAGCAAAAAGTGTTGATGAAAGTGCAGGAGCCCATGAAGAAATGGAGGACGAACTGGCGATGGGCATGGAAGACTCAGCAGATGAGTGAGAGCTTGCTCACATTTCGGTTGTGCGAGGTTGTGGGTAGAGGGCAGAGGAAGGATGCACGATTCTCACCTCTCTGCCACCAACACACCAAGGACTTGGTCCTCCTGGATGCACAAGACACATGAGCGCCTTCTTGCTGCACTACCTACATGACCCTCGGATTGTATGAATTTGAAGTAATCCTGAATACTGGGTTGCCACACTGTTAGATCCCCGGTACAAGACAAAATTTGGCGAACTAATTCCTGCCATAGAAATAGACGCACGTATACAGGAGTATCTGCAGAATGTGGTACGCAATCTTAGATCTACTTTTCCACTAAACACCAGTGCTGCACAGAGTGAATCTCAACACTTTGTCATGGATAGGAGGAAATGGTCTTTTACTTGTCCACATCGGAGGGACCGAGGGATGGCTGCTGTGCTGAGATGGCGTTGAGTACGGTGTCCCTGCACAGTTGCACTTTTGGTCATATCCCAAAATGAGTTGAAAAAGGACAGATGCTGTTGGAAAGGGGAACAGGTGTGTTGGAAAGGGGAAAAAAATTTTGGTCCGTGGATTTGGTGGTTAAACAACTGTAACATTTGCTGAAGAAACAACATCTGTTACAGTGGGACTGGCAGATTTGGATAAAGTGGTATATAATCTGTGACCGCTATATAACAAAAATTAATAAGAAAAGAAAGAGAAAGGTATATATCACCTTCAGCAGTCAGTGTCCACCGTGCTCCCAGTTGGAAAAGGAGAGGTTGGCAACTTGAAGGTTTGGTGGAGGATACAGAGCTGTGTGGCTATGAAACTAATAGTAGCCTGAACCGAGTTAGACGCCATTCGGATCTGGAGACTGTGAGCCCTGTTAGCGTCACAGGGTCCACATGCCCACCCAGCCCAGGAACTCCCTGTTAACAACACAGGGGCCATTGAGTACGCTGACCGTGTGCGTAGGGGCCACACCTGTGGACAGCAGGCGCATCAGCAGCAGCAGGCCTGTTAATGCCACTGGGCTGCACAAGCAGGACTGTTAGGACAGGAGCTGGTCTTAACCGTTCTGCGTTACCAACTGTGGTGGTGGCCTGCATCCACCACCCTATCCCTGCCTACCTCTGGCCTAAAGCCGCAATGGGTTCAACACATGGAGGTGTGCTCTTTCGGAGCATAATAGAAGACTGCGCACCTCCTTGTTGGCTCCAGCCCCTTTTATAACCTGGGTCCGCCCCAAACCAGGGTGAACCACAATGCACCTCCTGGAGACAAAAGCAGAGTGACACGTCATGAGTGGCATAACTAGCGTCCTATTTGGAAACGCAACTTCAATGATGACCTCATGGCTGCCATGACCCAAACACCTCACCAGTCATCGTCTGACCATCAATAATGCGGTGACAAGTCATAGGTGTGGGCCTCTGCAAGCCATTTGGGAGGACACCTGATGCCCTGTGGTCTATATGGGACCCCCACATCAGGGCCAGGGCCAAAGAGTTCATTACCGGACCTAGTCTCTGATGCAGGAAGTGCCTGAGCATGCTCAGTAGCATGAAATACAGTCTCTGAAAAAAGACTATCAGCTTTAGCATGGTGTCTAGGCACAAAACAGGACTTAGACCCGGCACAGAATGCAAGCACCTGTGCAAAGAGGCTTTTCACACTTAGTGTGGGAGCATGCGCTGTATCCCGAAATGAAGACTTAGCGTCAGGAATGGCACAGTCAGGCTGAGCATACTCACTAGGCGAAACACTGTAATTATGCTGCAGCTGGGGTACATCGGCACACGCATGCGCACTAGCTGCCTCTCCACACTTAGACGTGGAGGGGAAATTTGTCTTGGAGATGCTGTCTATGAACAGAAGGAAAAGCTAAAGGAAGCCTGACTTTCTATCCCTCCGAATTATGAAATGCAGCAATGAATTCCATGAGTTTGCTATAACATTAGCGTAGCTAAATGTGCATGAGGGTGTGATGTAGAGGTGCTAGAAATAGCTTATCACCAGTGGGGCACTAATGGAATACAACAGCCAGTTCTATGATGCCACAAAATGGCAGTATTTTGTGCTATCATTATAGCTTATTAAAAACAGAGCACGAGGTTGTCATGCAGAGGTGCTGCACATAGATTTGCAGTAGTGTGAATAGACAAAAGTACAATAGCCACGTTTAGGATACAACTAGGTACAGTGAGTGTTTGCTAGTATAATGGCTGAGTTTAAAAAAGTTTGAGTGTGCAATGCAGGCAGACGTGCTGCAAATAACGTTCCAATACTGTGAATTGACAAAAGTACAATAGCCACGTTTAGGATACAACTAGGTACAGTGAGTGTTTGCTAGTATAATGGCTGAGTTTAAAAAAGTTAGAGTGTGCAATGCAGGCAGACGTGCTGCAAATATCGTTCCAATACTGTGAATAGACAAAAGTAAAATAGCCACGTTTAGGATACAACTAGGTACACTGAGTGTTTGCTAGTATAATGGCTGAGTTTAAAAAAGTTAGAGTGTGCAATGCAGGCAGACGTGCTGCAAATAACGTTCCAATACTGTGAATTGACAAAAGTACAATAGCCACGTTTAGGATACAACTAGGTACACTGAGTGTTTGCTAGTATAATGGCTGAGTTTAAAAAAGTTAGAGTGTGCAATGCAGGCAGACGTGCTGCAAATATCGTTCCAATACTGTGAATAGACAAAAGTAAAATAGCCACGTTTAGGATACAACTAGGTACACTGAGTGTTTGCTAGTATAATGGCTGAGTTTAAAAAAGTTAGAGTGTGCAATGCAGGCAGACGTGCTGCAAATAACGTTCCAATACTGTGAATAGACAAAAGTACAATAGCCACGTTTAGGATACAACTAGGTACACTGAGTGTTTGCTACTATAAATGGCTGAGTTTAAAAAAGTTTGAGTGTGCAATGCAGGCAGACGTGCTGCAAATAACGTTCCAATACTGTGAATTGACAAAAGTACAATAGCCACGTTTAGGATACAACTAGGTACAGTGAGTGTTTGCTAGTATAATGGCTGAGTTTAAAAAAGTTTGAGTGTGCAATGCAGGCAGACGTGCTGCAAATAACGTTCCAATACTGTGAATTGACAAAAGTACAATAGCCACGTTTAGGATACAACTAGGTACAGTGAGTGTTTGCTAGTATAATGGCTGAGTTTAAAAAAGTTAGAGTGTGCAATGCAGGCAGACGTGCTGCAAATATCGTTCCAATACTGTGAATAGACAAAAGTAAAATAGCCACGTTTAGGATACAACTAGGTACACTGAGTGTTTGCTAGTATAATGGCTGAGTTTAAAAAAGTTAGAGTGTGCAATGCAGGCAGACGTGCTGCAAATAACGTTCCAATACTGTGAATAGACAAAAGTACAATAGCCACGTTTAGGATACAACTAGGTACACTGAGTGTTTGCTACTATAAATGGCTGAGTTTAAAAAAGTTTGAGTGTGCAATGCAGGCAGACGTGCTGCAAATAACGTTCCAATACTGTGAATTGACAAAAGTACAATAGCCACGTTTAGGATACAACTAGGTACACTGAGTGTTTGCTACTATAAATGGCTGAGTTTAAAAAAGTTTGAGTGTGCAATGCAGGCAGACGTGCTGCAAATAACGTTCCAATACTGTGAATTGACAAAAGTACAATAGCCACGTTTAGGATACAACTAGGTACACTGAGTGTTTGCTAGTATAATGGCTGAGTTTAAAAAAGTTAGAGTGTGCAATGCAGGCAGACGTGCTGCAAATATCGTTCCAATACTGTGAATAGACAAAAGTACAATAGCCACGTTTAGGATACAACTAGGTACACTGAGTGTTTGCTACTATAAATGGCTGAGTTTAAAAAAGTTAGAGTGTGCAATGCAGGCAGACGTGCTGCAAATATCGTTCCAATACTGTGAATAGACAAAAGTACAATAGCCACGTTTAGGATACAACTAGGTACACTGAGTGTTTGCTAGTATAATGGCTTAGTAACAATGAGTTGTAGTGTGCAATGCAGGCAGACGTGCTCTGCAAATGTCTTTGCACTAGTGGGACTATAGCAAAGTCCAATAGCCACGTTTAGGATGCCACTAGGTACACTGAGTGTTTGCTAGTAAAATTGCTTAGTTTAAAAAAGTTGGAGTGTGCAATGCAGGCAGATGTGCTCTGCTAATATCTTTGCACTAGTGGGACTATAGCAAAGTCCAATAGCCACGTATAGGATGCCACTAGGTACACTGAGTGTTTGCTAGTATAATGGCTTAGTTAAAATGAGTTTGAGTGTGCAATGCAGGCAGACGCGCTATGCAAATGTCTTTGCACTAGTGGGACTATAGCAAAGTCCAATAGCCACGTATAGGATGCCACTAGGTACACTGAGTGTTTGCTAGTATAATGGCTTGGTTTTAATGAGTTGGAGTGTGCAATGCAGGCAGACGCGCTCTGCAAATGTCTTTGCACTAGTGGGACTATAGCAAAGTCCAATAGCCACGTATAGGATGCCACTAGGTACACTGAGTGTTTGCTAGTATAATGGCTTGGTTAGAATGAGTTGTAGTGTGCAATGCAGGCAGATGTGCTCTGCTAATGTCTTTGCACTAGTGGGACTATAGCAAAGTCCAATAGCCACGTATAGGATGCCACTAGGTACACTGAGTGTTTGCTAGTATAATGGCTGAGTTTAAAAAAGTTAGAGTGTGCAATGCAGGCAGACGTGCTGCAAATATCGTTCCAATACTGTGAATAGACAAAAGTACAATAGCCACGTTTAGGATACAACTAGGTACACTGAGTGTTTGCTACTATAAATGGCTGAGTTTAAAAAAGTTTGAGTGTGCAATGCAGGCAGACGTGCTGCAAATAACGTTCCAATACTGTGAATTGACAAAAGTACAATAGCCACGTTTAGGATACAACTAGGTACACTGAGTGTTTGCTACTATAAATGGCTGAGTTTAAAAAAGTTAGAGTGTGCAATGCAGGCAGACGTGCTGCAAATATCGTTCCAATACTGTGAATAGACAAAAGTACAATAGCCACGTTTAGGATACAACTAGGTACACTGAGTGTTTGCTAGTATAATGGCTTAGTAACAATGAGTTGTAGTGTGCAATGCAGGCAGACGTGCTCTGCAAATGTCTTTGCACTAGTGGGACTATAGCAAAGTCCAATAGCCACGTTTAGGATGCCACTAGGTACACTGAGTGTTTGCTAGTAAAATTGCTTAGTTTAAAAAAGTTGGAGTGTGCAATGCAGGCAGATGTGCTCTGCTAATATCTTTGCACTAGTGGGACTATAGCAAAGTCCAATAGCCACGTATAGGATGCCACTAGGTACACTGAGTGTTTGCTAGTATAATGGCTTAGTTAAAATGAGTTTGAGTGTGCAATGCAGGCAGACGCGCTATGCAAATGTCTTTGCACTAGTGGGACTATAGCAAAGTCCAATAGCCACGTATAGGATGCCACTAGGTACACTGAGTGTTTGCTAGTATAATGGCTTGGTTTTAATGAGTTGGAGTGTGCAATGCAGGCAGACGCGCTCTGCAAATGTCTTTGCACTAGTGGGACTATAGCAAAGTCCAATAGCCACGTATAGGATGCCACTAGGTACACTGAGTGTTTGCTAGTATAATGGCTTGGTTAGAATGAGTTGTAGTGTGCAATGCAGGCAGATGTGCTCTGCTAATGTCTTTGCACTAGTGGGACTATAGCAAAGTCCAATAGCCACGTATAGGATGCCACTAGGTACACTGAGTGTTTGCTAGTATAATGGCTTAGTTAAAATGAGTTTGAGTGTGCAATGCAGGCAGACGCGCTATGCAAATGTCTTTGCACTAGTGGGACTATAGCAAAGTCCAATAGCCACGTATAGGATGCCACTAGGTACACTGAGTGTTTGCTAGTATAATGGCTTGGTTAGAATGAGTTGTAGTGTGCAATGCAGGCAGATGTGCTCTGCTAATGTCTTTGCACTAGTGGGACTATAGCAAAGTCCAATAGCCACGTATAGGATGCCACTAGGTACACTGAGTGTTTGCTAGTATAATGGCTTAGTTAAAATGAGTTTGAGTGTGCAATGCCGGCAGACGCGCTATGCAAATGTCTTTGCACTAGTGGGACTATAGCAAAGTCCAATAGCCACGTATAGGATGCCACTAGGTACACTGAGTGTTTGCTAGTATAATGGCTTGGTTTTAATGAGTTGGAGTGTGCAATGCAGGCAGACGCGCTCTGCAAATGTCTTTGCACTAGTGGGACTATAGCAAAGTCCAATAGCCACGTATAGGATGCCACTAGGTACACTGAGTGTTTGCTAGTATAATGGCTTGGTTAGAATGAGTTGTAGTGTGCAATGCAGGCAGATGTGCTCTGCTAATGTCTTTGCACTAGTGGGACTATAGCAAAGTCCAATAGCCACGTATAGGATGCCACTAGGTACACTGAGTGTTTGCTAGTATAATGGCTTAGTTAAAATGAGTTTGAGTGTGCAATGCAGGCAGACGCGCTATGCAAATGTCTTTGCACTAGTGGGACTATAGCAAAGTCCAATAGCCACGTATAGGATGCCACTAGGTACACTGAGTGTTTGCTAGTATAATGGCTTGGTTAGAATGAGTTGTAGTGTGCAATGCAGGCAGATGTGCTCTGCTAATGTCTTTGCACTAGTGGGACTATAGCAAAGTCCAATAGCCACGTATAGGATGCCACTAGGTACACTGAGTGTTTGCTAGTATAATGGCTTAGTTAAAATGAGTTTGAGTGTGCAATGCCGGCAGACGCGCTATGCAAATGTCTTTGCACTAGTGGGACTATAGCAAAGTCCAATAGCCACGTATAGGATGCCACTAGGTACACTGAGTGTTTGCTAGTATAATGGCTTGGTTTTAATGAGTTGGAGTGTGCAATGCAGGCAGACGCGCTCTGCAAATGTCTTTGCACTAGTGGGACTATAGCAAAGTCCAATAGCCACGTATAGGATGCCACTAGGTACACTGAGTGTTTGCTAGTATAATGGCTTGGTTAGAATGAGTTGTAGTGTGCAATGCAGGCAGACGCGCTCTGCAAATGTCTTTGCACTAGTGGGACTATAGCAAAGTCCAATAGCCACGTATAGGATGCCACTAGGTACACTGAGTGTTTGCTAGTATAATGGCTTGGTTAGAATGAGTTGTAGTGTGCAATGCAGGCAGACGCGCTCTGCAAATGTCTTTGCACTAGTGGGACTATAGCAAAGTCCAATAGCCACGTATAGGATGCCACTAGGTACACTGAGTGTTTGCTAGTATAATGGCTTAGTTATCAGTTGGAGTGTGCAGAGGACAAGAGGGTACAGTGGCAGGATTGTGGTGCTCTGGGTAGAGGAATGGAAGCCTGCCTTTCTATTCCCTCCTAATGGTGAAATGCAGGTAGGAAATCCCTGACCTGGGCTACACAGACGCTGTTGCTGTTTGCAGGACCTGTCACCTATGGCTCTCTGACCCTGCCGGTTGGAGCCCTTAAAAGGACTGCTATAAAGTGCTCTCCCTAAGCTGTCTAACGCTGTGTATGCAGCGCATACAGCTGTATCGGCTATAGGACTCAGGAAGACGGAGCTGCGACAGTGATGTCTGACACCAAAGACGCAGAAGGCAGATAATGGCGTCCGTGAAGAAAATGTCCGGTTTTATAATGCAGGGACATGTGACATGCAGATCCTATCACACATGCCGTTGCTTCTCTGGCTCAAAGTCCACTTAGCTGTGTGTGTGTCTGGGATTGGCTGACATGCTGGCCCGCCCCACAAGACGCGCGCGCTTAGGGAAGGAAGACAAGAAAAAAAAAAAAAAAAAATGGCGATCGCCATTATAGAAACAGCAGTGATCTGAAGGCGCTGTTCACGCACACTATACACTGAAATGTGATAATAGTTTGATTCACAGAGTGACTTACACTATTACAGCAGAAACCAAGCTATGATTTAGCTGTTTTTTGGCTGCTAGAACCGTTCTCGAACGTTTCTAGAACTACCGAGCTTTTGCAAAAAGCTCGAGTTCTAGTTCGATCTAGAACATGCCCCAAAATCACTCGAGCCGCGAACTGGAGAACCACGAACCACGAACCGCGCTCAACTCTAGTGTTGAGTCGGGTGTCCCTGGAAAAATGCAGCTTTGTGAGGAAAGTGCAGGCGGAGACATGATGTTGCCTTCATCCAAAGTTGGTGCTATCGATGTCTGAGAGAGCTGTACACACTCACTTGTTTCCCCTTCCAAACCAACTGACGACCTACCAAGCAAACTGCCTGTTGCGGTTACAGTGGTGGAAGTTGTGGGTGGAAAAACAGGTGTGACAGCTGTCCCCACAGTCCTAGAAGATGACGAGCGCGCGGATGCACTGGAAGGGGCAGGCGGTGGATGGTTCGCTCCGCTAGGCCGCATTGCAGCACGGTGAGCTTCCCATCGGGCCATATGATATTTATTCATGTGACGATTCATGGAAGAAGTTGTCAAACTGCTGAGGTTTTGACCTCTACTAAGAGAACCATGACAAATTTTACAGATCACATAATTTGGGCGATCTTTTTCTATGTCAAAAAAGGACCTGGCTAGGCAAGGCTTAGAGGCCATGCGACCTGTTGATCCACCCCGAATAATGCTCAGAGGCAGAGTGGTGGCTGAGGATGCAGTTGTAGACGTGCTACCAGTGCTCCGACTGTGTCCAGGAAGGCGCCAGGTTACTTCGACGTCGGTTGCATCCTCCTCCACCGCCTCTGTTGACCTCCTCGAGTGTCTGACTGTGGGTTGACAGTAGGTGTGATCTAGAACTTAATCATCAATTGTTGTGTTTGCACTCCCCTACCCCTCAGACCGAGTTTCTTCTTGCCCTGACCGAATATTTAAGTTGTCATCCCAATCGGGTATCTGCGTCTCATCTTCATCAGTATGTTCCTCATTGCCTATAACCACAGTTGTTGGAAAGGCAGCATTTTGGTAGCCAACAGTTTGCATATGATGAAAGTCAACCTCCAAGCCATTTCATGCCCTTCTAAAAGCATGTAAAACACAGCGAGGGGACTCCAACCACAGTCTCCCTCGTTGCCACTAACTGGGCCACACACACCCCACTTGACTGGCATCGGTTGAGCCCCCTTTTGAAAAAGAAAAAGATGCTTTGCATGAAGCACTCTCAAAAATACGCGTGCCTTTCCCGTCCCCTGGCTGACCCAGGGGAAGAAAAGTCCTCTGAGAGCCATGACTTGTTCATCTTGGTTCTTTTAGAGACACAGCGAGGGGACTCCAACCACAGTCTCCCTCGTTGCCACTAACTGGGCCACACACACCCCACTTGACTGGCATCGGTTGACCCCCCCTTTTGACAAAGAAAAAGATGCTTTGCATGAAGCACTCTCAAAAATACGCGTGCCTTTCCCGTCCCCTGGCTGACCCAGGGGAAGAAAAGTCCTCTGAGAGCCATGACTTGTTCATCTTGGTTCTTTTAGAGACACAGCGAGGGGACTCCAACCACAGTCTCCCTCGTTGCCACTAACTGGGCCACACACACCCCACTTGACTGGCATCGGTTGAGCCCCCTTTTGAAAAAGAAAAAGATGCTTTGCATGAAGCACTCTCAAAAATACGCGTGCCTTTCCCGTCCCCTGGCTGACCCAGGGGAAGAAAAGTCCTCTGAGAGCCATGACTTGTTCATCTTGGTTCTTTTAGAGACACAGCGAGGGGACTCCAACCACAGTCTCCCTCGTTGCCACTAACTGGGCCACACACACCCCACTTGACTGGCATCGGTTGAGCCCCCCTTTTGACAAAGAAAAAGATGCTTTGCATGAAGCACTCTCAAAAATACGCGTGCCTTTCCCGTCCCCTGGCTGACCCAGGGGAAGAAAAGTCCTCTGAGAGCCATGACTTGTTCATCTTGGTTCTTTTAGAGACACAGCGAGGGGACTCCAACCACAGTCTCCCTCGTTGCCACTAACTGGGCCACACACACCCCACTTGACTGGCATCGGTTGACCCCCCCTTTTGACAAAGAAAAAGATGCTTTTCATGAAGCACTCTCAAAAATACGCGTGCCTTTCCCGTCCCCTGGCTGACCCAGGGGAAGAAAAGTCCTCTGAGAGCCATGACTTGTTCATCTTGGTTCTTTTAGAGACACAGCGAGGGGACTCCAACCACAGTCTCCCTCGTTGCCACTAACTGGGCCACACACACCCCACTTGACTGGCATCGGTTGAGCCCCCTTTTGAAAAAGAAAAAGATGCTTTGCATGAAGCACTCTCAAAAATACGCGTGCCTTTCCCGTCCCCTGGCTGACCCAGGGGAAGAAAAGTCCTCTGAGAGCCATGACTTGTTCATCTTGGTTCTTTTAGAGACACAGCGAGGGGACTCCAACCACAGTCTCCCTCGTTGCCACTAACTGGGCCACACACACCCCACTTGACTGGCATCGGTTGACCCCCCCTTTTGACAAAGAAAAAGATGCTTTGCATGAAGCACTCTCAAAAATACGCGTGCCTTTCCCGTCCCCTGGCTGACCCAGGGGAAGAAAAGTCCTCTGAGAGCCATGACTTGTTCATCTTGGTTCTTTTAGAGACACAGCGAGGGGACTCCAACCACAGTCTCCCTCGTTGCCACTAACTGGGCCACACACACCCCACTTGACTGGCATCGGTTGACCCCCCCTTTTGACAAAGAAAAAGATGCTTTGCATGAAGCACTCTCAAAAATACGCGTGCCTTTCCCGTCCCCTGGCTGACCCAGGGGAAGAAAAGTCCTCTGAGAGCCATGACTTGTTCATCTTGGTTCTTTTAGAGACACAGCGAGGGGACTCCAACCACAGTCTCCCTCGTTGCCACTAACTGGGCCACACACACCCCACTTGACTGGCATCGGTTGAGCCCCCTTTTGAAAAAGAAAAAGATGCTTTGCATGAAGCACTCTCAAAAATACGCGTGCCTTTCCCGTCCCCTGGCTGACCCAGGGGAAGAAAAGTCCTCTGAGAGCCATGACTTGTTCATCTTGGTTCTTTTAGAGACACAGCGAGGGGACTCCAACCACAGTCTCCCTCGTTGCCACTAACTGGGCCACACACACCCCACTTGACTGGCATCGGTTGAGCCCCCCTTTTGACAAAGAAAAAGATGCTTTGCATGAAGCACTCTCAAAAATACGCGTGCCTTTCGCCTCCCCTGGCTGACCCAGGGGAAGAAAAGTCCTCTGAGAGCCAGGTCCACATTGTCAGTGGACAGACACGTGTGCTTATCTGCCAGCAGACCCCCAGCAGCACTGAAGACAGGTTCCGAGAGAACGCTGGCTGCAGGACACGACAAGATCCTCAAGGCGTACGTGGCGAGCTCAGGCAATTTATCCAGATTGGAAGCCTAAAATGAGCAGGGCTCAAGTTGCACAATAATGGAATCGATGTTTCTTTGCATATACTCATATATCTGTGTGTCTCCCTCTTTTTCCTTGTCCAGCTGTTTTGTTTTCACATGAGTATATGTCCTTGTCACTTTCCCATGTGTTTGTGTTATGTTGTGAGTTGTTTGTCACCTTTTGGACACCTTTCAGGGTGTTTTCTAGGTGTTTTACTGTGTTTGTGATTGCCTGCCATTGTTTCCTATGGGCTCGAGTTCGGTTCGTCGAACGTTCGACGAGCCGAACTCGAGCCAGACCCCCCGTTCGGCGAACCGCCTCGAGCCGAACCGGGACCGGTTCGCTCATCTCTACACTTGACCCCCCTTTTGAAAAAGAAAAAGATGCTTTGCATGAAGCACTCTCAAAAATACGCGTGCCTTTCCCGTCCCCTGGATGACCCAGGGGAAGAAAAGTCCTCTGAGAGCCATGACTTGTTCATCTTGGTTCTTTTGGAAACACAGCGAGGGGACTCTAACCACAGTCTCCCTCATTGCCACTTTTTGTGACCACACACACCCCACTTGACTGGCATCACTTGACCCCCCTTTTGAAAAAGAAAAAGATGCTTTGCATGAAGCACTCTCAAAAATACGCGTGTCTTTCCTGTCCCCTGGATGACCCAGGGGAAGAAAAGTCCTCTGAGAGCCATGACTTGTTCATCTTGGTTCTTTTGGAAACACAGCGAGGGGACTCCAACCACAGTCTCCCTCATTGCCACTTTTTGTGGCCACACACACCCCACTTGACTGGCATCACTTGACCCCCCTTTTGAAAAAGAAAAAGATGCTTTGCATGAAGCACTCTCAAAAATACGCGTGTCTTTCCCGTCCCCTGGATGACCCAGGGGAAGAAAAGTCCTCTGAGAGCCATGACTTGTTCATCTTGGTTCTTTTAGAAACACAGCGAGGGGACTCCAACCACAGTCTTCCTCGTTGCCACTAATTGGGCCACACACACCCCACTTGACTGGCATCACTTGACCCCCCTTTTGAAAAAGAAAAAGATGCTTTGCATGAAGCACTCTCAAAAATACGCGTGCCTTTCCCATCCCCTGGATGACCAAGGGGAAGAAAAGTCCTCTGAGAGCCATGACTTGTTCATCTTGGTTCTTTTGGAAACACAGCGAGGGGACTCCAACCACAGTCTCCCTCGTTGCCACTTTTTTGGCCACACACACCCCACTTGACTGGCATCACTTGACCCCCCTTTTGAAAAAGAAAAAGATGCTTTGCATGAAGCACTCTCAAAAATATGCGTGTCTTTCCCGTCCCTGGATGACCCAGGGGAAGAAAAGTCCTCTGAGAGCCATGACTTGTTCATCTTGGTTCTTTTGGAAACACAGCGAGGGGACTCCAACCACAGTCTCCCTCGTTGCCACTTTTTTGGCCACACACCCCACTTGACTTGCATCACTTGACCCCCCTTTTGAAAAAGAAAAAGATGCTTTGCATGAAGCACTCTCAAAAATACGCGTGTCTTTCCCGTCCCCTGGATGACCCAGGGGAAGAAAAGTCCTCTGAGAGCCATGACTTGTTCATCTTGTTTCTTTTGGAAACACAGCGAGGGGACTCCAACCACAGTCTCCCTCATTGCCACTTTTTTGGCCACACACACCCCACTTGACTGGCATCACTTGACCCCCCTTTTGAAAAAGAAAAAGATGCTTTGCATGAAGCACTCTCAAAAATACGCGTGTCTTTCCCGTCCCCTGGATGACCCAGGGGAAGAAAAGTCCTCTGAGAGCCATGACTTGTTCATCTTGGTTCTTTTAGAAACACAGCAAGGGGACTCCAACCACAGTCTTCCTCGTTGCCACTAATTGGGCCACACACACCCCACTTGACTGGCATCACTTGACCCCCCTTTTGAAAAAGAAAAAGATGCTTTGCATGAAGCACTCTCAAAAATACGCGTGCCTTTCCCGTCCCCTGGATGACCCAGGGGAAGAAAAGTCCTCTGAGAGCCATGACTTGTTCAACTTGGTTCTTTTGGAAACACAGCCAGGGGACTCCAACCACAGTCTCCCTCGTTGCCTCTTTTTTGGCCACACACACCCCACTTGACTGGCATCACTTGACCCCCCTTTTGAAAAAGAAAAAGATGCTTTGCATGGATCACTCTCAAAAATACGAGTGTCTTTCCCGACCCCTGGATGACCCAGGGGAAGAAAAGTCCTTTGAGAGCCATGACTTGTTCATCTTGGTTCTTTTAGAAACACAGCGAGGGGACTCCAACCACAGTCTTCCTCGTTGCCACAAATTGGGCCACACACACCCCACTTGACTGGCATCACTTGACCCCCCTTTTGAAAAAGAAAAAGATGCTTTGCATGAAGCACTCTCAAAAATACGCGTGCCTTTCCTGTCCCCTGGCTGACCCAGGGGAAGAAAAGTCCTCTGAGAGCCATGTCCACATTGTCAGTGGACAGACACGTGTGCTTATCTGCCAGCAGACCCCCAGCAGCACTGAAGACAGGTTCCGAGAGAACGCTGGCTGCAGGACACGACAAGATCCCCAAGGCGTACGTGGCAAGCTCTGGCAATTTATCCAGATTGGAAGCCTAAAATGAGCAGGGCTCAAGTTGCACAGTAATGGCATCAATGTTTCCTTGCATATACTCATATATCTGTGTGTCCTCCTCTTTTTCATTGTCCAGCTCTTTTGTTTTCGCATGAGTATATGTCCTTGTCACTTTCTCATGTGTTTGTGTTGTGTTGTGAGTTGTTTATCACCTTTTGGACACCTTTGAGGGTGTTTTCTAGGTGTTTTTATGTGTTTGTGATTGCCTGCCATTGTTTCCTATGCAGTTCGAGTTCGGTTCGTCGAAAGTTCTACGAACCGAACTCGAACGGGACCTCCGTTCGGCGAACCGACCTCGAGCCGAACCGCGACCAGTTCGCTCATCTCTAGTGATGATATACAGTATATTACAAAAGTATGCACATCTCTCACAATTTTGTAAATATTTTATAATATCTTTCAATGCAACAATACTGAAGATATGACATTTTGATACAATGTAATGTAGTCAGTGCACAGCTTGTATAACTTGTATAGCTTGTGTAATGAATGAATGTCTAAACCTCTAAAAACAAAAGTGAGCTTACTCCTAAGTAAAAATGGCCAAAGGAGCTCAAAGTGTCAATATTTTGTGTAATCAGCATTATTTTAAGCACTACCTTTACTCTTTTGTCCATGGAGCTCACTAGAGATTCACAGGTTGCCACTGGAATCCCCTTAAACTCCTCCATGATGACATTACGGAGCTGTTGGATATTAGAGACCTTGTGCTTCTTCATGTTTGGCACACCTGATCAAAATTACTGCTATTATGAACAGTTAAGCAAGATGAAGAGGAAATGATCTTTAAAAGACATAAAGTTAAAGATAACACATTTCCTTTGTATTTTAGGCAAAACAATATATATATTTTTATTTTTTACAATTAAAATTTAACAAAAATGGACAATAGCCAATGCAAAAGTTAGGGCACCCTGCATGGCTTGTACTTAGTTACACCCCCTTTAGCGAGTACATGCATTTTGTAGCCAGCCAAGAGTCTTTCAATTCTTGTTTGAGGGATTTTCATCCATTCTTCCTTGGAAAAGTCTTCCAGTTCTGTGAGATTCCTGGGTTGTCTTGCATGCATTGCTCTTTTGAGGCCACAGAATTTCAATGATGTTCAGATCAGGGGACTGTGAGAGCCGCTGTAAAACCTTCAGCTTGCCCTTTTGAGGTAGTCTATTTTGGATTTTGATGTGTAATTAAGATCATTCATTATCCATTTATAGAAGTTATCCTCTTTTCAATTTTAGCTTTTTTACAGATGGCGTCATGTTTGCATTAAGAATTTGCTGAAATTTAATTGAATCCATTCTTCCCTCTACCAATGAAATGTTCTCCTTGCCATTGGCTACAATATAACCCCACAGCAAAATTGATCCACCCCATGCTTAGTGGTTGGGGTTATGTTCTTTTCCTGAAATTCTGTGACCTATTTTCTCCACACATACCTTTGCTCATTGTGACCAAAGAGTTCTATTTTAACCTCACCGGTCCACAGGACTTATTTAAAAAAAAAAAGAATCAGGCTTGTTCAGATGTTCTTTTGCATACTTCTGATGCTACATTTTATTGTGAGAATACAGGAGAGGGTTTTTTTAGCTTTTCTATGAAAGTCATATTTGTGTCTCTGAACAGTAGTACAATGTACAATAACTCAAGAGTCTGCTAAATATTCCTGACGGTCTTTTGCAATCAAATGATTTATTTATTTGCTTCTATAGCAATCCAAAGAGCAACTCTCACAGAACGTTTGCTTGGTCTTCCAGAACTTATCTTGACCTCCATTGTTCCTGGTAACTTTCATTTCTTAATTACATTTCAAAGGAAAGGGAAACTTGAAAATGCTTTGCTATCCTGTTATAGCCTCTACCATTTTTATTTTCAGAGTATCTGAGATCTAATAGGTGAATATATGAAGCAGAAAATATGTCCTGAAGGATCTAAAATTTCAGTTATGAAAACTGCCTCATAGTCAGACTGTTCTTGTTGTCCTTACCAAACAATCGGAGCTCAGCTTCCACATTTCCTCAGCAGCGTCAATGCGGAAAGCTGCACTCTGGTTTCTATAGGCAGCCAGAACAATCTTACTGTGAGATAATTTTCAGAAATGAGGCCCCAGTTTATTCAGCAACTAGAGCAATCTTACTTTGAGGCAGTTCTCATAAAGGAGGCCCCAGTTACTTGTGTACTGGTTGTTGACAGCCTTTGATATAATTATAAACTTTGGAGTGACTTATCAGGTTAGCCTACCTAGCAACTTTATATTTTGAAGCGCAGCTTTTTGGGTGTCATGGCATTATTTCCTAAGACCCTTTGGCAAAAACTGTTGTTTTGCATTCAACACACCAACATTCATTTTCTCTTTTATTTATAAAAAGCTTTTATGTTTTAATGTTTGCAGTGTCTTTAGTCTGGTCTTAAAGATGGGCCATGCAAAATTTCACCCAAATCTAGTGAAAACTGTGGTTTTGTATGCAATGGACTGCCACACACGGATTATATATATATATATATATGTATATATATATATATATATATATATATATGTATATATATATATATATATATATATATATATATATATATATATATATATATATATATATATATATATATATATATATATATATTATATATATATATATATATATATATACACACACACACACATATATATATATATATATATATATATATATATATATATACTTCCATCTTAAGTTTTGTCAACCAGGACTATATCACAATGGCTATGTTCAGAAAATCAACATCAACAAATTTACTATTATGAATGGATTCATCATATCTGAAACATTTAATAAACAATCTACTAACTGAGTCGCTTTTAAAAATGAGAAGGGTGTACTAAACAGATCACTGAGGCATTCAAAAAAAATTCTAAAGACTTATCAGAAGAAAACAAATACCTTAAAAGGGGCTGTAACAAGAAAAGCATCCCGGAATGGTTTTGAAATAACCAAACTACAGAGTAAATGTCATTACTCACAATGAAAAGTAAACTTGAGACCAATGGTGAATAAATAGATATGAGTGGATTTGGAAAAAGTCGAATGCACCAAATTTTATTTGCAGCAAGTAGTTCTCCAAAAATGTAACATCCCTTGTTATGTTTTGGGGTCTGTCTAGTCTACAGCGCATATGCAAATAATAAAAAAATAGTTATATTCACTTTACCTCTCACATGTCTTGCACCTGCATTTTTCATCATCACCCATCCGGTTCTCGTCATTTCTTCTTATTTCTGATGTGACGGCTAAAATCCCTGGCCTCTTTAGGCTAGGCCAGGACTAATGCCTTTGATGAGAGCTGGGCTGGTTCTGTACATGCCATCCTAGGCTTCATCAGAGCCAGAAGTTCTGGCCTAGCATGAAGAGATCCAGAATTTCAATGCTATTGGCAATTTTCAGATGCGAAGAGGACTGAATGGTGGTCAATGACGAGAGGGGGAAGCAGATAAGTGGCTATATTTTATTTTTAACCTTTTGATGGCCATTTACAGCACAGCAAAATGGTAGTAAACTGGCTGCCATGTTGCTGAATCTGTGTGGGAGAAAATAAAAAAAAAACAAAAAACACTTTGCCGAATGGTTCTTATAGCATTTGAGAAGACTTCAATTCAACTCAAATAGATTTCATCATCTCTGATAGGTTCCCCATATAACAAATCACTTAAAATCAGTAATGCATTGGAAAATTCTGGTTATTACTACATATATAAACATAAAGGGACCACATAAGAGATAAATTATAGACAACAACTCAAAATAACAGTAGAACCAAAGCAAGAGAGTCTTTAAATTTGCCCAGTGACAGAGACACCCAAACAAGCCACAATTATAAATGTATAAAACATTTTATTATTTTAAGGCTGTAGGGTATATCAAAAACATACAGCAAAAGACATAGAGAAAGGACAAAGGAGAAGAGGTGCTGGAGGGGAGACACGTGTCCCGGAAACAAATCAGGGAGAACAAGTCTCCAAGAGATCTGAGAAACCTTCCCAGGGTTTAAATAACCACCAGGTAGATGATAGCCCAAGAGTACAAAAGTAGCCTAATGAACCAAAAGTGGTTCAAAGTATAGCCAAAAGGGGAATGCACCTACCAGGAAGACGGATCACCAGAGGACCGGGGTAGCACGTGGGGACCGGCGTCCCAACACGTGTTTCGCTGAATGTGCTTTGTCGGGGGACAGATAAAAACTAGTGCATTGTGTTGGCCTTATAAAGGATACCAAGCCCCATTTAAATGCCCCCTCATCAGTGCGTCAAGGTGAATAGCACGCAGGGTCGCACCGCGGTGAAGCTTCAGCAGCGGAGACCAGATGGAAGAAAACTTCCTGTGATGTCACAAACACTTCCGGTTCTCCGCTGCTAAGGACACCACTGCAGTCGTGCCCAGGAGGCAGATACTTCCAGCTGACACGTTGTTACATCTCATGGCTCTCCTGAGGCAAGGGCTGAGGCAGTCTCCCATTCCTTGCCTGCCACGAGCACTCCTGCTCGGCAGCGCCGAAGGTCTGCCAGACTGCGCAGTGTGCAGGAGAGACCTTCTCAGAGAGGCAGCAGAAGGGTGACACCTAGTGGTTCTCCTGTTACTAGGAGTGAAGCAGTCTCCCATTCCTGGCCTGCCGCAGACTCTCCTGCTCAGCGGCCCCGAAGGTCTGCGAGGCTGCGCAATGTGCAGAGGTTTACTGCTCAGGGAAGCAGTGAGATTCCCGTTATCTCTCCACATTGTGAGACCGAGGATCCCGCCTCTATTTCCCAGAGGCAGGAGGGTGAGCATGTGCAATGCGTGGTGGGTCCTGATTCGCTCACTGACGTCACACGGCTTGATGACAAGGCTGGTGACGTGGTGAATCCTGACTGGCCAGGCTGGGACGTCGTGGACCCTGATTGGGTCAAGTCCGTCATCTCCGCCTCGCGCCCACCCTCGGGTGGAGCTGCACCTCCTTAAAAGCTCCCCCTGCCATCATGGCGGCGCGCGACCGTCCTTCTATGTTTGGATGTCTGGCAGCGTGCTGCCACGCCACTGCTCAGGCATTACTGTCTCTTGTGGGCTTGGCCCTTGCTGCTCCGGCAGTACCTCGTTTGCAGGCCGTGTTCCTGCCTTGCTGCTCCGGCAGTACCCCCGTCAACAGGCCGTGTTCCTGTCCCAGGTGAGCTCCTCAAGTCTCCATTGGACTCACCTGGTTATTGAAAGCACACGTGCGTGGGCACCTCTGTGCTACCCTCGTGCCATATTCTCGTGACTTCCACTAGCACACGTGCGTGGGCACCTCTGTGCTTCCCCGTGCAACAGGTACACCGAGCCGTGAGATCTGTGCCATACAACCCTCACGGGTTAGGGCAGATCGGTGTACATAGATCGTCTGTGACATTCCAGACGATCGCTAGCAGCAACCCGCTCACTCTTCACCCACCATAGCGGCGGTCCCTTACACCGCACAGTGGACCTTGACCGGCGGAAGCAGTCCATTTCCCATCTTGGCACGCTTCCCCGGGTCCCCCTCGTAACATTACGGTCGCGCCAAAGGTCTGGCTATGGCTGAAGAGCAGCAGCAGTTGCTGCGTTATGTGCAGCAGTTGGAGTCACGATTGGCAGCAGTGGAGCAGTCTTCCTCCGATAAGACTACTCTGACGACAGTCGCCACCCAGGCGGCTACCCAGGCTGTGCTATTGGGCGGAAGGTCTCCTTGCCTTGCGCTTCCAGAGCGCTTTAGCGGCAACAGCTCTGAGTGCCGTGGTTTTATAAACCAGGTTACCACCTACTTAGAGCTGTCCGCGACTCTTTACGCTACCGAGAAGGCGAAGGTAGCCTTCGTCCAGTCCCTGCTCACAGGGAGAGCGCTGAAGTGGTCCACGCTGTTGTGGGAGCGCGGAGATCGTGTGGTGAATAACTTAGCAGCTTATCTTGGGGCCATGAGAATGGTGTTCCTCGGGCCTCAAGTCACCCACGATTCCGCGCTGCGCCTCCTACGACTTCGGCAAGGGTCTGCTTCAGTCGGGGACTTTGCTATACACTTTAGGACACTGGCCGCAGAGCTGGACTGGCCGGATAAGGTCCTTGTCCCTGTGTTTTGGGAGGGCCTGGCAGGGTTTGTCAAAGACTCACTGGCCACACGTGAGGTGCCTGCCACTTTAGAGTCCTTGATTCAGGTTGCCTCTCGCATAGGCATCCGCCAGGCGGAGCGAAGGCTCGAGGTCTCTTCAGCACCCACATCTTCTCGGCCTAAAAAGCGTCTGAATCCCGTCTTCCATCAGACAGGTCCCCCAGCCAGTCCTGTAGGCGACTCCGTGGAGTCAATGGAGGTGTCCAAGGTGGTCTCCTGTGCCCCAGGTTCTCGGTCTTGTGTCATCTGCTTTTCCTGTGGGCAGAGGGGACACATAGCTACCCTATGTCCCAAACCGTCGGGAAAAGACAGCGTCTAGTTTCTATCAGAGGGGGGACTCTAGACGCTACTTCTCCCTCTAGGTTGACTATCAGCGCCCAGTTGCAGTTCGGCACTACTCCCTTCTCTGCCCTGGCTTGCTTGGACTCAGGCGCTGAAGTCAATTTCATCTCGACCTCCCTGGCAACCCGATACTCAGTTCCCCTGGTTCTGTTGCCCAAGCCACTCAGGGTCCGGGTAGTCGACGGGTCCATACTACTCGATCCTATCACCCAGATCACCATCCCTCTCAGGATGGATGTACCACCGGGACACCATGAGCAGGTGTCGTTCCGGGTGCTTCCAGGGGGGACGGATGAGATCCTACTGGGCCTTCCCTGGTTGAGGCGGCATGCTCCTATACTTAACTGGGCAACAGGGGAGATCTCATCCTGGGCAGGATCCTGTAGAGAGCACCTCGTGACTACCGAACCACCCGCTACCATTAGGTCGGTTGGGTCCTCAGGGAATACTGAGGGGCCGGGTTTACCGACACCTTATGAGGCCTACAGGGATGTCTTTTCCAAAAGGGCCGCAGATACTCTTCCTCCCCACCGGCCATATGATTGCCGAATAGACCTGAAGCCAGGCTCCGAGCCCCCTAGGGGCAGAGTGTATCCACTCTCTGCTCCAGAGACGGAGGCTATGTCCAAATATATTCAGGACAGCCTGGCGAAGGGGTTCATTCGCAAGTCTATTTCACCGGCTGGTGCAGGGTTCTTTTTTGTGCAGAAGAAGGAAGGGGATCTGCACCCCTGTATCGATTACAGGGGATTAAATGCAATCACAATTAAGAACAAATACCCTTTGCCCCTCATTACTGAGCTATTTGATCGATTCCGCGGGGCAAAGGTCTTCACAAAGCTGGATCTACGCGGGGCGTATAATCTAGTGCGAGTCCGAAAGGGCGATGAGTGGAAGACCGCCTTTAACACCAGGGACGGTCACTACGAGTATCTAGTAATGCCCTTCGGACTCTGCAATCCCCCCGCCGTATTTCAAGACTTTGTGAATGACATTTTCCGGGATTTGTATCTTTCCGTGGTTGCATACCTGGATGACATTCTTATCTTCTCCCCCGATCTTACCACCCATCGGAGGGATGTCATCCGAGTACTTAAGAGGCTCCGCACCCATTCGTTATATGCTAAGCTGGAAAAGTGCGTTTTTGAACAGGAATCCTTGCCGTTCCTGGGGTACATAGTGTCCAGTCAGGGGTTAGCAATGGATCCGGGGAAGTTGGAGACAGTGATGAACTGGCCTGAGCCCCGCTCGCTGAAGGCGATCCAGCGATTCTTGGGGTTTATCAATTATTATCGCCAGTTCATTCCCAACTTCTCGACGGTGGCAGCACCCATCATTGCCCTTACCCGCAAGGGCGCTAATCCCAAAGCATGGACACGGGAAACGGTAGAGGCATTTCACACTCTCAAAACTCACTTCTCCAGAGCTCCCATCCTTCATCGTCCAGACATCTCCAAACCCTTCCTACTGGAGGTAGACGCCTCTTCGGTCGGTGCAGGTGCAGTCCTGTACCAGAAAAACGAACGAGGAAGGAAACATCCGTGTTTCTTTTTCTCCAAGACCTTTTCTCCGGCCGAGAGGAACTACTCCATAGGGGATAGGGAGTTACTGGCGATGAAACTAGCATTCCAGGAATGGCGGCATCTCCTGGAGGGTGCGAAGCATCCATTTGAGGTTTTTTCTGACCACAAAAACCTCACATACCTCCAGACAGCACAACGCCTGAACCCAAGGCAGGCCCGTTGGTCTTTATTCTTCTCCCGGTTCCGCTTTATTATCCGCCACCTGGCCGGTGAGAAGAACGTACGGGCCGATGCCTTGTCACGTTGTATGGTTGTGTTGGAGGAGGACGAGGAGGAGCCTCGTCTTATACTACCCCCGGACAGCTTGAGGATGGTCACTCCCACTTCTTTGGACCAGGTGCCACCTGGCAAAACCCTCGTTCCCCCTGAACTACGAAACGAGGTGCTATCGTGGGCCCATGCCTCCAAGGTCGGGGGTCACTTCGGGGTCAAAAGGACCAGAGACCTGGTGACCAGGCATTATTGGTGGCCGAGACTACCCCAGGACATACAGGAATATGTGGGAGCCTGTATGTCGTGTGCTCAGAATAAGCCGTCCCGGCAGAGACCGGCAGGTCTTCTTCACCCACTGCCAGTGCCGGATCGTCCCTGGGAAGTGGTGGGGATGGACTTCCTGGGAGATCTGCCCAAGTCAGCAGGGCACAGGGTCGTATGGGTCATCACGGACCACTTCTCTAAAATGGTCCACTTGGTGCCTCACCCACGACTCCCGACGTCACGTGCTCTCGCCACCTTGTTCATTCGGCATGTATTTAGGTTGCATGGCATGCCTGACAAGGTGGTGAGCGACCGGGGTCCCCAGTTCGCGTCTCGCTTCTGGAGAGAGCTCTGTAAGCTCCTGCAGATAGAGCTGAACATCTCCTCCGCATACCATCCCGAGACCAATGGACTAGTGGAGAGGACTAATCAGACCTTGGTAACTTACCTCCGCCATTTTATATCCGCGCACCACGACAACTGGGCTAACCTCCTTCCTTGGGCCGAATTTGCCATTAACAATTCGGTCCATGAATCCTCTGGCCAGACTCCGTTCCTACTCAGTAACGGACAACATCCCAGAATCCCGGTTCCGATGCCCATTACGTCACCCGATACTAGAGTGGAGGATCGGGCGACCAAGGCCCGGGAGATCTGGGATGACACCCAAGAGGCTCTTAAAAGGGCTAAAGACCGGATGGTGACAACGGCTGATGTTCGCCGCCGCCCTGCACCATCCTTCGCCCCTGGTGACCTAGTATGGCTGTCCTCTAAGAATGCTAACCTACGGGTACAGGCAGCCAAATTCGCCCCTAGGTATCTGGGTCCGTTTAAAGTACTACAGCAGGTAAACCCAGTGGCATATGGACTCCAGCTCCCTCCACGCTGGGCTATAGCCAACACTTTTCACGTGTCCCTCCTGAAACCCGTACGACTTAATAAATTCTCGGGGTCCCTGCCGGCTCAAACCGACTCCCCGTCCGACGACCCTGAGGTGGCAAAACTTGTGGAGACAAAAGTCATACAGGGCAAGAGGTACTACCTCGTGGAGTGGGCCGGCCGTGGTCCGGAGCATAGATCCTGGGAGTTGGAGGATCATATCCGCGCCCCGGGTTTGATAGCGGCCTTCGAGCACGGACGGGGGGGGGGGGGGGGGCCTAGACGGGGGGGTAATGTTAAATCTCGTGGCTCTCCTGAGGCAAGGACTGAGGCAGTCTCCCATTCCTTGCCTGCCACGAGCACTCCTGCTCGGCAGCGCCGAAGGTCTGCCAGACTGCGCAGTGTGCAGGAGAGACCTTCTCAGAGAGGCAGCAGAAGGGTGACACCTAGTGGTTCTCCTGTTACAAGGAGTGAAGCAGTCTCCCATTCCTGGCCTGCCGCAGACTCTCCTGCTCAGTGGCCCCGAAGGTCTGCGAGGCTGCGCAATGTGCAGAGGTTTACTGCTCAGGGAAGCAGTGAGATTCCCGTTATCTCTCCACATTGTGAGACCGAGGATCCCGCCTCTATTTCCCAGAGGCAGGAGGGTGAGCATGTGCAATGCGTGGTGGGTCCTGATTCGCTCACTGACGTCACACGGCTTGATGACAAGGCTGGTGACGTGGTGAATCCTGACTGGCCAGGCTGGGACGTCGTGGACCCTGATTGGGTCAAGTCCGTCATCTCCGCCTCGCGCCCGCCCTCGGGTGGAGCTGCACCTCCTTAAAAGCTCCCCCTGCCATCATGGCGGCGCGCGACCGTCCTTCTATGTTTGGATGTCTGGCAGCGTGCTGCCACGCCACTGCTCAGGCATTACTGTCTCTTGTGGGCTTGGCCCTTGCTGCTCCGGCAGTACCTCGTTTGCAGGCCGTGTTCCTGCCTTGCTGCTCCGGCAGTACCCCCGTCAACAGGCCGTGTTCCTGTCCCAGGTGAGCTCCTCAAGTCTCCATTGGACTCACCTGGTTATTGAAAGCACACGTGCGTGGGCACCTCTGTGCTACCCTCGTGCCATATTCTCGTGACTTCCACTGGCACACGTGCGTGGGCACCTCTGTGCTTCCCCGTGCAACAGGTACACCGAGCCGTGAGATCTGTGCCATACAACCCTCACGGGTTAGGGCAGATCGGTGTACATAGATCGTCTGTGACATTCCAGACGATCGCTAGCAGCAACCCGCTCACTCTTCACCCACCATAGCGGCGGTCCCTTACACCGCACAGTGGACCTTGACCGGCGGAAGCAGTCCATTTCCCATCTTGGCACGCTTCCCCGGGTCCCCCTCGTAACACACGTCACAGAGCCAGCCCACTCGAAATAAGGTAAGAAAAGGAACTCACGCCCATTCAGATGAACTGCGATAACCCTGCCAACTAGCAGAGAAAAGAAGGCAAAATCCAAAATTTTGCCACGGTTTGCAGGGGACGAGCTAAAAGATATAAAGATATTGGAAACGGGACATATGAAAATAAGGGAGGAGGGATGGAAGAGAGAAGACAAGCATAGCTAAAGCCACATAAACGTAATACAGACATGCAAAGAGCTCTTAATATAATATGATATATAGTATAAAATGTACATATAAACATACAGAAATACATAACAATCGTAAATATAGTTATAAGTGAGCTACAATCCATGCTGTTAATAAATCCGATGTCGTGGAGTCCATGTCCAAAATTTGCTTGTTAGAAAAGTTCAACCTCCTTCCATGGTATATGTCCCGGTGGGAATAGCGGCTGGGGGAAGGAGGGCTGGGAATGGCAGCGGGTGGATCAATATAAGCTAAAGAACCAAAAAAAACCCACTGTTAAAATTGAGAACCAGAGATCACTACACAGATAACAAAAACAGACCTAAGAATACTCTGAGTGCAGTTGCCCGAATGTAGTTAAACAACCACTGTACGGACACATGCACCGTCCATATAAAAATGGAGGTACCTCTCCTCAGCACGAAGAGGACCAGCCATAGGACAAAACTATGTCATATATGAAGAGAAACTGAGTAACTACAGAAACAGGGCAAAAGTAAGCCGTTCGTTAAGTCCATACGGGGACATGGTTCCGAGGGTGAAGATCCAACGGCACTCCACTTGTCCCATGCGCATTTAGATCTCCCCCACGGATCCCAAGATGTACTCTGTCGATCCCACGAACCTTCAGGGATGTTTGGTCACAATTGTGGACCTCTCTGAAGTGGCGGGGGATCATCTTGAGGGATTCTGGGTTGGTACCCTCCTTAGCTGCCAGAATGTCGCGTACATGCTCCCTTGTACGGATACGGAGCTCCTGAGAGGTCAATTCGATATATATTTTGTCGCAACCACATGTGGCATAATAAATTACGCCAGATGTGTTGCAAGAAATATATTCCCGGATTGAGAATTTTCTGAGGCCATCGGCGGAGCAGAAAGTAATGGCTCTGATAATATTTTTACATCCCCGGCAACAACCACATGGATAGCAGCCAACTCGCTAGGGTCAACAGCCAAAGAGGGGGGGTGTCTTCACAACATGGTGACTATGCACTAAAATGTCTTTGAGACTCCTACCCCTCTTTGCTGTCATCATGGGACAATCGGGCAAATATCCCTCCAAAGAGGGTTCAGTTTGGAGAATTGCCCAGTGTTTACTCAACACACCTCTTATCTGTTCCCATTGTCTACAAAAGGTGTAGATAAATCTGGCTACTGGGCCAGTTTGTTTTGCTGTCATATTTCTCCCAGATAATAGGTGGTCACGTCTCGAGAATTTGGCCCGCTGGTAGCCTCGTTTTATGGATCTACTACTGTAGCCCCTATTTATGAATCTCTCCCTCATATCCCCTGATTCGGCCTCGAAAGAGCAATCCGAAGAGCACAGTCTGCACAGTTATTACTACATATACAGTAGATCCAGAGCTTTGAAGGAACCTTCTGAAACGTGCAGGTTGTACACAGGAGAGAAAATAATATCCAAAGCAAAGTGTTGAGAACCCACTGTAAGGAGATAGAGTTATTGTACATGTTCCCTCTGAAGAGACCAGTGTTATTGTTAAATATGTAATATATATTGTAATAAGTATTACTGACGCTTAATGTGAACTGTAATATGTATTGTGTCATGCCTTATTCTGATATATAATGTATTTTGCCAGACAGTAGGGAAAGGAAAAGTTAATTTTGGGGACTATCCAAGTATGCTTGGGGCATGAGTATAGGGAGAGTGACATTTTCATGTCAGAATATGAGACCAGCATGAGAGAGACAGACCTAAGGTCTGGTTAGTCAATGAGGCCGTATTACGTGGGCTTCCCTAGTGTTTGAGGAGTCCAGCACAAAGCATAGTAAGATCCAGAATATCGAGAGAGAGCGCGAGAGAAAGAGAGAGAGAGAGGGAGTTACAAAGAAATCTATTGGAGCCGGGTCAGAGGACTGACCAAAGAACTAAGTGACCGAGTGGAGATGGGTCCTGGGTGAGGTAACATGTCTTTGATGGCAGCAAAGCACATCATCAATGAAGTTGAAGTCAATCAGATGAAAATGATACCACACCACCTCTGGAAAGTCATCATTTACTTGGGACTAAAAAATAAAAAGGGATTATAAAAGGATGAGAGGTGATGATGACCACAAGATGTTAGAAAGGGGTTAAAAAAATATTTTTTCCTTCTCTATTTTTTTTCAACCTTTCTTAATAAATGTTATCATGCACCACAGATTATTACATTTTAATACATTAACTAGCAATAATACTTATTACACCATAAGTAATTTTAATCAGTAAATAAGGCACATAAGTGATATTTATTAATATTTCATCCACATATAATTCATATTTAAATAAACAAATATTTCATACCTTGCCTGGGAGCTAGATTTTATATTTGTAGTGATTAGCATATAATGTTTGTTTTTTGTTATGAGAGTGTATTCCCTATTTTATAGTATAGTGTTTCTTTTGATCCTTAACTAATATAACATATTAACATTTAGGTTTTGACATGTATCGCCTGTGTACTTTCTCATATGCAGTGCTGTAATATAAAGGTTGATAAAAAGCATAAACCTTACATGTATTTTTTATTGTATATATATATATATATATATATATATATATATATATATATATATATATATATATGATTTTTTTAAGTTTAAAATCTATGTAGCACATAGGCAGCACAAGACAATTTCTCTTTAGGAGTTGATTTTTTTTATTTCATATGTAGTTTCTGTTTTTCTTAAAAAAATATATACAGTTAATCTACACTTATTCTCAGATACTAAATCCTACGAGGGGCTGCTGTTAAGTCTTTGGCTTTACCCAGAAAGAAACGAGATAGGATGATGAAACTACATTTATTCCACATACTCTTCACTGATGTCAACACACTTTCTACATTGGTATTCCAAGTTCTATAAGCCTAGCAAAAAGAAGTATTTTGCTTGTGCCTCAAACCAGGCATCCGTAGCAGCCATGGAATCAGAAATGGTGTGAAATTTGGTACTCTTGAGGTGTTTCTTCAGGTTTGGAAACAGATGATAGTTGGAGGGAGCTAGATCTGGGGAATAAGGGGGGTAGTCAACAAGCTGGAAGCCCAGCTCTGCCAGTTTTGCCGTGGTTGCTTGTGCAGTGTGAGGGGAGGTGTTGCCTTGCAGGAACAAGATTCTTTTGGGCAGCTTGCCGCACTGTTTGGCTTTCAGAGCTGCCTTCAATTGATCCAAAGGTTCAATGTAATACCTTGCATTGATGATGAAACACTTTTGAAGGTAGTCCACTAGCAGCACGCCCTCCTTATCTCAAAACACAGATGACATCATTTAGTGGCTGATTTCTGTACCCTGAACTTCTTTGGACGAGGAGAACCACTGTGCCTCTACTCTTTTGACTGCTCCTTGTTTTCAGGGTCATACAAATAAATCCAGGTCTCATCTATAGTGACCAGTCGATCCAGGAAGTTCTTATCAGTATGGAAATGCTGATAAATGGATCGGGAAGTTAACACTCGCATGCTTCTCTGATCTGTTGTCAAACATTTCGGGACCCACTTTGCAGATAACTTCCTCATGTCCAATGTTCATGACACAAACACGTTCACGAGAAATACCCGTGATGTCTGCTATTGCTTTAGCTGAAATTTGTCAATTCTCCAGTATGAGGTTGTGCACAGCATCGACGATCTCCAGAACAACAACCACTCTCGGTCATCCAGGATGTTCCTCATCATTGGTGCTGAAGTGGCCCGTTTTAAATTTGGCAACCCAGTTCTTAACTGTGGAATATGAAGGGCATTAATCCCTCAATGTCTGCGACATATCACCATGAATATTCTTCGCAGACTTTCCTTGCAGAAACAAGAATTATATCACTCCTCTGCTCTCAGTTGCTGTGAATATCGCATTAGACTCTGCCATATTGTTTTCCCGCATGCGTAGAATACTGTTGCTATAAGCAACAAACACAACATTTTTAAAACATACAGTATATAAGACACATAAGGCTTTCATGTGATGTAACATTTGTTACCATAGAAACAAAACAAGATCCCAAAGCCAAAGACTTATGAGCAGCCCCTCGTGGATCATTGAAACAAAACATTAGCCCATGAGAGAACCAGCACTTCATCTTTTTCCAACAGCATTACATCATTCACTGTTCTCAGATTTAGCAATCATCTGGTAGTACCACAAAACAACCAGTAACAATTAAAAGACAGGCGGGCAGTACCACAAATGTCACCAATACAAATAAGAAGGGGACCACTAGTAAAGTATATGCAAAATTATGTAGTTCAAAATTGGAAAAAGATGTATATGCAAAGCAAGAATGCACATCCAAAATACAAAACTATGACTTTATTACTATACAAATATTTGTGTATTTAATAAAGTTGTATTCTTGTATTTTGGATGTCTAGTTTTTCTCTGAATACATTTTTTTTTTTTTAATGACCCAGCTCTCCATATTTTATATCTGAAGTTGCTTTTAGACTTACAGTCTTAAGGGCCATTTACACGCTGCAACATCACTAACGATATATCGTCGGGGTCACGGTGTTTGTGGCGCACATCCGGCATCGTTAGCAACATCGCAGCATGTGAGACCTATGAGCGACCTTAAATGATCGCAAAAGAAACAAAAATCGTTTGTCTGTATGAGGTCGTTCACTTACCATTTATCGTTGTCTGGTCAGTAGCGATGTTTGTCATTCCTGCGGCAAGGAACGAGGAACAACATCGCACCTGCGACCGCCGGTAATGAGGAAGGAAGGAGGTGGGTGGGATGTTAGTTCCACTCATCTCCACCCCACTGCTTCTATTGGGCGGCCGCATAGTGACGCCGAACGAACCTCCCCCTTAGAAAGGAGGCGGTTCGCCGGGAACAGCGATGTCACTAGGCAGGTAAGTATGTGTGACAGGTGTTAGCGACGTTGTGCGACACGGGCAGCAATTTGCCCGTGACGCACAACCGACGGGGGCGGGTATGAACCCTAGCGATATTGGTACCGATATCGCAGCGTGTAAAGTACCCTTAAGACTCATTGGACTTTGGTGCCCATAAGACTATGGTAAAAATGTATGTGGCTGAAGAATCAACAAATTGGAAATAGGTATCAATCTATTATAAAGTATCTCATCTCAATTTTTCTTAGGAACCCCAGAAAATTCTATTTATTTTTCTGTCTCTGATACACCTGATAGTGTTGCAAGACATCAGAATGAATTTTGTGAAAAGCATATTTTAGAACATTGAAGCAGTTACAGTAAACTTAAAGATTCCAGAATATAATTTACAATCAACCCTGGCGGAAAGAAATAGCTAGGCAATAAACTGAGAAGAACTCCAGCATACTAACACGGGAAGATCCTGATCATTTGTATGCAGGAAGTAAGACTGTACCATATATCTTCAATAAATGACACTCCTTATTGTGAGCATAAGACAGAAAGTAAAAACAAATCATGTGATATCAATGCTGTTCTGTCTCTTAAGTTTACTGCACTGAGACACAGCAATGCCGATAAATGTCTCTCCTGATAAGACTTATTGACACAATATAAAGGTTTGCCCTTGTTTTCTCCTACTTGCTCAGTATTTTAGTACATCTGCAGACTCCTCTGATTATAGTTGCAGTACTATCCATCAACTATCAAGTCTATGAGTTGAGCACATCTGCTTGTAAATAAAGACTCAATACTAGATTTTCTCAACCTTTTTCTTCAAACATAACAGTGAGTTTGGCAAAATACCTGGACAGTTCATTTAAAGGTAATCTGTCAGGAAATGCTGTGCAATTTATGAATGGGTAGTTAAGAGAATGATGAACTGAGCAGATTTATATATGGGCCTATGGGAAAAGATTTAGTATAAATATTTAATTCACTGAAATACCTATTCTAAGCTTACAAGTCCAGTTGGCGGTCTTTTTCACTGATAATGTAGTGTGACTTCTGAGCTTCCTTTACTGTTCTGCTTCTGTCTCTAGGTGGTGTCGTACTTTCACTACCGGTGATGTGGAGCAACAATGCTACTCCTCATCCCGGTTGGGAGTTCAGGAGTTAGTTGTTTGTTAGCCTTTGCGGGGCTGTAAGCTATTTAGGTTCTTGAAATACTTTTAACTTCCAGTTATAGTTAATCTTGCTCTGGTTCAGTCCTATGTTTGAAGCCCTTACTACCCTATTTGTATTTCTTGCTATCTGACATTGGCCCATATTTTTTGTATTCTTCAGGATTGTCATTATGTTTCTGTTTGGGACCACCCTCTTTTAATATTGGTCCACAATACCCTGTACAAGCTCGCTCCACCAGTCAGCAGCCTACTTTATTGGCCACACTCAGGACCTCTTTGTAAGTTCACATCTGTATACAGGAGAGAAAGAGCGAATACCAAAGCAATCCCTGGGTTTTAGTAAAAGAAGTGGCTAGCCCTAAGCCCTTTTAAAAACTGCCAGACTACCACTAACAGTGACTCCATAACAGATAGATCTCAATCATAAAGTAGGACCGCCCAATGGTTTCCAAAGCCTAGAATAAACAGTAATTTAACCCCTTCACGACCGCGGGCAGTAAAATTACGTCCTATTTTAACGTGACTTAACGACCAGGGACGTAATTTTACTGCCTAAACTTCATTTGATTGCCGTGGCCATAGCAACGGCTTTCAAATGATGTCCCCTGCTGTTTCTTACAGCAGGGGACCTTTGCTTGACCCCAGGGGGGTGGCATTGCCACCCCCCATAGGCGATCGATGTGATTGGCTGTTCAAATCGGAACCGCCAATCACATTGATCACGCTGTTTTCGGCAAAAAAAAATGCTAAAAATAGCGTGATCTTGTAAAATCCAGCTAGGACCGGAGCTGCAGCAGCTCCGATCATTGGCTGGAAGCAAGCAGACACCGTGGCCCCCCCTGCAGCACTGATTGGAGCGATCGTGCAATGACGCGCAATCGCTCCAATCAGTGTGCAGTGGGGCGGTCTGATCTGCCGGTGGCCACCCTCCCCAGGCCTGTGCTGGTCTCTGGGGACCCTCCCCCAACATGTCTGCAGCGTGCAACACTGGCTGGTACTAGTGGTGCCACGCCACTGCTGCTGCTGCCGCTGCTGTCACGTCACGTCGCAGGAGCAGGAGCGGTGACTATTGTGCTCACCTTGCAGCCCCTGCGCGTGCCCCCCTGCGATCTGCCCCCCCCCCGACATCCCGATCTGCCCCCCTGACATCCCGATCTGCCCCCCTGACATCCCGATCTGCCCCCCCGACATCCCGATCTGCCCCCCGCCATCTCTATTCTGCAGCTCCTCCGGTATCCCTCCTCCCCTGCTCTCTTGCAGCCCCTGCGCGCTCTTGTGATTTGCTCCTGCACGCTCCCGTAATGGCCCCTGCCCATGCCCCCCTGCGATCTGCCCCCCCGCCATCCCGATCTGCCCCCCCACATCCCGATCTGTCCTCCGACATCCCGATCTGCCCCCCCAGACATCCCGGTCTGCCCCCAGACATCCCGGTCTGCCCCCAGACATCCCGATCTGCCCCCAGCATTCCCGATCTGCCCCCAGCATTCCCGATCTGCCCCCAGCATTCCCGATCTGCCCCCAGCATTCCCGATCTGCCCCCAGCATTCCCGGTCTGCCCCCAGACATCCCAGTCTGCCGGCCTCCCCCGTGATCTCTATTCTGCAGCTCCTCCGGTATCCCCCTCCTCTGCTCTCCCCCTCCCCCTCTGCTGTCCCCCTCTGCTGTCCCTCTCCCCCTCTGCTCTCCCCCTCCCCCTCTGCTGTCCCCCCGACGTCCTCTTACCTGTCTTCACCAGCCGATCACATCTGCCTCCATCGCTGGGTCCTTCTTCCTGGGTCTTCTGCTGAGCTGTCCAACTTCCTGCCTGCTGGCTGCTGCAAAGCTGTTCCTCCTGCAAATCCTCTGGGTAATGTGAGTATAACTTTTTTTTTTTCTTTTTTTCCTCTATCCCCTGTCAATTCTTACACCTCATGCGTCCGTGCGTCCCGCCGAGCGCTGATCAGGGATGCAGATAACGTATCTGCATCCGTGGTCAGTTTTCGGCGGGACTTTTTTTCCCGTATTCCCGACGCTTTTTGTATTGCATCTGTCCGTGCATCCCGCCGAGCGCTGATCAGGGATGCACATAACGGATCGGCATCCCTGCTCAATTTTTGGCGTGACAAAAAGCATCGGGGATACGGAAAAAAAAGTCACGCCAAAAATTGAGCAGGGATGCCGATCCGTTATGTGCATCCCTGATCAGCACTCGGTGGGACGCACGGACTGATGCAATACAAAAAGCGTCGGGGATTCAGAAAAAAAAGTATCGCATCTGTCCGTGCATCCCGCTGAGCGCGGATCAACATCCCTGCTCAATTTTTGGCGTGACTTTTTTTTTTTTCGTATCCCCAGCGCTTTTTGTATCTCATCCGACCGTGCCTCCTGCAGTGGCCGATCAGTGCACTGCGCCTGTGCGTTTGAAAAGTCAAATGGCGTTCCTTGTCTTCTGAGCCCCGCCATGCGCCCAAACAATTGATTTCCACCACATGTGAGGTATCTGCGTACTCGGGAAAAATTGCACCATACGTTTTATGGTGCATTTTTTCCTGATACCGTTGTAAAAAAAGAAAAAAAAAAATACCTTGTTGCTGCAAAAATTTTAAATTTTTTTTTTTTAAAAAAAAAAAATAATTTTCACGGTTCAACGTTATCAACTTTCAGTGGAGCCCCTGGGGGTATAAGGGGCTCACTAAACATCTAGATAAATTCCTTGAGGGGTCTAGTTCCAAAATGGGGTAATTTGTGGGGGAGCTCCACTGTTTAGGCACCATGGGGGGGGGTCTAAAAACGTGACATGGCGTCCGCTAATGATTCCAATCAATTTTGCTGTCAAATGGTGCCCTTCTCTTCTGAGCCCCGCCATGCGCCCAACAATTACTTTCCACCACATATGAGGTATCTGCGTACTCAGGAGAAAATGGACAATACATTTTATGTTGCATTTTTTCCCGATACCCTTGTGAAAAAAAAAGCTACCTAGTTGAAGCAACAGTTTTGTGGTAAAAAAATGTTTTTTTCTTTTCACGGCTCAACGTTATAAACTTCTGTGAAGCCCCCAGGTGTTCAAAGTGCTCATCAAACATCTAGAAAAAATATTTGAGGGCTCTAATTTCCAAAATGGGGTCACTTGTGGGGGAGCTCCATTGTTTAGGCACCTCAGGGGGTCTTCAAACCTGACATGGCGTCCGCTAATGAGTGCAGCTAATTTTGCATTCAAATGGCGCTCCTTGCCTTCCGAGCACTGCCGTGTGTCCAAACATTTGATTTCCACCACATATGAGGTATCTGCGTACTCAGGAGAAAATGGACAATACATTTTATGTTGCATTTTTTCCCGATACCCTTGTGAAAAAAAAGCTACCTAGTTGAAGCAACAGTTTTGTGGTAAAAAAAAATTTTTTTCTTTTCACGGCTCAACGTTATAAACTTCTGTGAAGCCCCCAGGTGTTCAAAGTGCTCATCAAACATCTAGAAAAAATATTTGAGGGCTCTAGTTTCCAAAATGGGGTCACTTGTGGGGGAGCTCCATTGTTTAGGCACCTCAGGGGGTCTTCAAACCCGACATGGCGTCCGCTAATTAGTGCAGCTAATTTTGCGTTCAAAAATTCAAATGGCGCTCCTTGCCTTCCGAGCACTGCCGTGTGTCCAAACATTTGATTTCCACCACATATGAGGTATCTGCGTACTCAGGAGAAAATGGACAATACATTTTATGTTGCATTTTTTCCCGATACCCTTGTGAAAAAAAAAGCTACCTAGTTGAAGCAACAGTTTTGTGGTAAACAATTTTTTTTTTCTTTTCACAGCTCAACGTTATAAACTTCTGTGAAGCCGCCAGGTGTTCAAAGTGCTCATCAAACATCTAGAAAAAATATTTGAGGGCTCTAGTTTCCAAAATGGGGTCACTTGTGGGGGAGCTCCATTGTTTAGGCACCTCAGGGGGTCTTCAAACCCGACATGGCGTCCGCTAATGAGTGCAGCTAATTTTGTGTTCAAAAATTCAAATGGCGCTCCTTGCCTTTCGACCTCTGCCGTGCACCCAAACAATTGATTTTTACCCCATATGGGGTATCAGCGTACTCAGGAGAAAATGCATAATAAATTGTAGGGTGCACTTTCTCTTTTCTCCCTTGTAAAAATGAAAATTTTATGGCTAAAGTAACATTTTTGTGTTAAAAAGTAAAATTTTCATTTTTTCCTTCCACATTGCTTTGGTTCCTGTGACGCACCTAAAGGGTTAATAAACTTCTTGGATGTGGTTTTGAGCAGTATGAGGGGTGCAGTTTTTAGAATGGGGTCACTTTTGGGTATTTTCTGTCACCTCGGCCTCTCAAAGGCACTTCAAATGTGATGTGGTCCCGAAAAAAAATATTTTGTAAATTTTGTTGGAAAAATTAGAAATTGCTGATGAACTTTGACCCCTTCTAACTTCCTAACGAAAAAAAAATTTCTTTCGAAAATTGCGCTGGTGTAAAGTTAACAAGTGGGAAATGTTATTTAGTAACTATTTTGTGTGACATATCTCTCAGATTTATGGCCATACATTTTCAAAGTTTGAAAATTGCGAAATTTTCCAAATTTTCTCACAATTTCCTAAATTTTCACAAATAAACGCAAAAAATATCGGCCTAAATTTACCACTGACATGAAGTACAATATGTCACGAAAAAACATTCTCAGAATCGCCAGGATCCGTTGAAGCGTTCCAGAGTTATAACCTGTCAAAGTGACACTGGTCAGAATTGCAAAAAATGGCCCGGTCATTAGGGTGTTTTAGTGGCCGGGGGTGAAGGGGTTAACGAAAGACATCAACTAAAATTTTTATGGCCTATACCTGTGTAATTGTACATGTAGTGCCCTGTTTTGATGTTCCATAGACTGGTATTATAAACGCCATTTCCAGCTCACACATAAATCACAGCATGATCCGGTAAGTAAGAATTACAGTCATGTGATCCAGAAGAATACATAGACTATGATTAAGAACCACTACAGGGATTTGAAACGTGTAAGACGCATATTTTAAAAATGTTTGGATGTCCTACCAACATGCTTGTTGGCTTTTAATATGAAGAAATATTTTTTTTTTTAGTTATGAGACATGATTTCTAACTGAAGGTATTTGCTTTTTAATTATTATTATTATTATTATACCTACTAGATATTGGTATAGGAGTTTGGAGCTGGGAACACCCCTTTAAGTGAATAAAATACATGTTATGTGTCTACAGCAGTCTGGTGCCCTGTTCATAGATGCCATCATTTAGGCCGATGTGTGAGCAGTTAATGCCTTTTCCCCTGAAGAGTCCTATGGTGGGACGAAGCGTATCGGTAAGCATGTGGGACAGTTAAAGGGATGGTCACAAGTAGGATGAGATGTGGACTGCCCTTGTAAGAGCAGTAATTTGTGGGTGTATAGGGCACGTTTTGTCAGAATCTGGAATTGTGATGTCCACATACAACTCCGCCTGCTGGTGACGGACAATAGGGACCACCGGATGGGTGAGATTTTTCCCTTTTTGTCCATGCAATAATATAATTAGCTACGGGGCTTCTTTTGGACCACTGTCTATTTTGGACCACTGTCCCTTTGATATAGCTATAGGTGTATACTGTATATCCCCTCCAAGGCCCAGGTACAATTTATTGTTTTTGGTGGTTTACCAGAAATATTGGAAATTGTATTATACCTAATGTGAGTAGAAATACTGTTTTTTTTTGCCGAATATAGTCTCTATAACATCAGATAGAGATGGCTGCCAACTCCCTTTGGATATTTTTTGCACAGTGCATCTTATTTTAGGGTATCTGTGTATTTAATACGATTAGGGTGTATTTTGCAAAGGTATAATTTTAGAATAAAATTTTAAAGGTTAAGTTTTAACTTATTTTCTCGCTCGGTGCTTTTTTGGTATTTTGATATTCTGTGAGAGATTTACTTGTCCTGGGAACACCACCTTCGGTGTATCCTGGTGTTACTGAATAAAATACATGTTATACTGAATCTTCTCCCACAAACCTTATGTTTATCTGCTCTGGTACATTAGACTGCTTAATCAAAGTGAGAGGTTCCCATTTAATATTACATCACATCAACTATTGCATAAGTTGATAACTGATTTATCTTATTTACCTAAATTACCAATAGGGTGGGCAACTTTTCACACAGACATGTTTTACCCAGACGGCCCACCTATTTAAGGTACAACTATAATGCTTCTTTCTCTGTGGAGTTTTACATGGTAATTAGTTAGCAAATCGATGTGTGAGAAAACAAATTAATTGCAAATTGTCTGAAAAATACAGATACTGACGAAACCTAAATTTTTGGGATTTAATTTGTACGTTTCTAGCATAATGGTAGCTACCCAGTGACAATTTTCTTGAATTCCTTTTAGGGTCAATAAGGGATTAAAATAAAAAAATATACAGACAAAAAAAAGTATTGAACACATTACCAATTTTCTAACTAAATATATTTCTAAAGGTGCTTTTGACATAAGTGTATTACCAGATGTCGGTAACAATCCATCCAATCCACACAGGCAAAGAAACCAAACCATAGATGTCTATTAATTTAGTGATGTGTAATAATGAGAAATGACACAAGGAAAAAGTATTGAACACTCTTAGTGAACTGTATTTTATACTTTGTATAAAAGCTTTTGTTTGTGATGACAGCTTCAAGATGCCTCCTGTATAGTGAAACTAGTCACATGCATTGCTCAGATGGGATTTTGGCCCATCTTCCACACAACCACTTTTCAAATCCTGAAGGTTTCTTGGGCTCCTTCTATGAACTCTGAGTTTAATTTATTCCATAAATTGTCTATTGGATTCAGGTCAGGTGATTGGCTGGGCCATTCTAGTAGCTTCTGTATATTTTCTTTTTCTGAAAGTTATTGAGAATTTCCTAGGCTGTGTGTTTGGAATCAATGTCTTGCTTCAATGTCCACCCTCATTTTATCTTCATCATCTTGGTAGATGGTACCAAATTTGATTCAAGATTGTCTCAGTACATTTGTCCATTCATCCTTCCTTCAATCATATGAAGTTTGCCATTACCATATGCTGAAAAACAGCCTCATACTCTAATATTCCCATTTCCCAACTATAAACTTCAGTGCTGGTATGGTGTTTTGGGGGGATATGCAGTGCATTTTAGCCTCCAAACATGGTGTCTATAATTGGCATCCAAACAGTTCAATATTGGTCTCATATGACCAGACTGTATTCTGCAAGTATTTCACAGGCTTGTCTAAATGTTGTTGAGCAAAATTTAAATGCGCCTGAATATGTTTTTGTTCTGCATTGTAGTCATGCATGGTGAGCGTGCATACAGGCTATGGAGATTGAGTGTATTACTAATTGTTTTCTTTGACACAATTGTACCTGTTGATACCAAGTCTTTCTGTAGCTCTTCACAGGTGGTCATTTGCTCTTAGACAACTCATCTGATAATTATTTTCCCTCTGTCTGAAATCATGCAGGGAGCAACTTATCATGGCTGGTTTATGGTGAAATTATATTCTCTCCCCTTCTGGATTATGGTCTCAACAGTGCTTACTGATGCCTCAGTACTTTAACAATTCTTTTGTAACCAGTGCCATCAGTATGTTTTGCAATGATAAGGTTGAAAAGGTCTTGAGAAAGCTCACTGGTTTTACCCATCGCAACATGTGTCTTGTGTTGCACCTTGTTAATGATACACTTTCTTATAGGTCAGAAGTTGAACCAGCTGATATTAGTTTTCAATAAATGTCAAGATTGCTTTCTAATTACTGATAAATTGCAGCTGATGTCATCACTTGCCAAGGCTTTTTGCAGCTCTCTTACTTCATGAGTTTAATACTTTTTTCCTGTGTAATTTCTCATTATTATTCACAACTATGGACCTCTATGATTTGTTTCTTTGTCTGTGTGGATTGCATGGATTGTTACCAACATCTGGTGGGAAATTCCTGTCAGTAGACTTTTTATAAACATATTTACTTAGAAAATTGATGACATGTCCAATAAGTATTTCACCCGCCGTGTACTCACTGCTCTTAGGCCTCTAACAGCTTTCCTGGTACTTTTCTACCATCTTTGATATTTTTAATGCTCATTGGCCTCTATGTGATTGTGTGAGCCTCAATGCAAGAGGAGAGAAAACCCAAAGAAGGGGACCAAGGGAACCGCAACAGCAAGTTGTTAGGGCGAGTATATAGGTTTATTTTAGTCTTTCCTAGCCCCACTTTTATTATGATTTGGTATCTGGAGAGACTTCAGAGCAAAATAAATGTCAATTGGGGCATTTTCAATTAGGAGTCGGACCAATTTTATTCAGACCAAATCGAATCTGCCGCCAGCTACTTTAAACAAGTTTATTTCAGGAAATTCATTATTCTATAATAGTAATTGAACTCTTGCTGTCAAGTTTCCTTACAGATTCCATCTGATTGATGGTTGTCCCAACAAAATATGATTCCAATGATCAGTTAATCGTGATAAGGCCATTCTATCAAAATGACTCCCTTTCTTAACGTCGTTCTTTATGACAAAATTATTGTGGTTTAAAAGTTTAAAATCAAATCTCTTTTTATTGCAACATCTGAATGTAAAGCGTTAAATCATGCTTTATTCATGAAGTCCACATTCCCATACATTTGGATTTGATGAATCTTTGTCATGCAGATTTCCGGTCTTTTTCTGGTGACCTTATCTATAGCATCCCTGAATCATTGCCATCATCTGGCAGCATTGGTGAATCTTCATACTATTTTATAGTCAGCAAAATTGGGTTAGAGGAGCAATTTAAGTGCGTACGAATAATTACCTCCTCCTCTTATCTCTACTTATTACTAAAAGTGCTAATGAAGTTTATGGCCTGTACCCAAATATGACGCTATTCATAATAGAGTTATCTGTCCAGAACCTCTACATTACTGCCTAATGTCAGTGTCATTTCCTTCCATTTATCCGCTGCAACAATGCATTCAGTATCAGTTATATTAATGTTTTATACAGCTGGTTAAGTAAATACTATAGGTCACTGCTTGGGAAATGGAATGAGCTCCTCCGGTTTAATCATTTTCAAATCCCAGCACAGATTTGTATTTTTGCTGCAACTAAACAGTCTGTAGACATCACAGAGATGTGTAATGTTAGTATTTATTTTCCATCTGAATTTATGAGTCCCAAATCCTTTGAGATTATTTAGGCAAAGCAACTTGGCTATATTTCAAGACGCCTGTTTCCCTGCCAACTATGTGATAAAATGAGAGAAGGAAAATATTCTAAACCTTAATTTTCTTTATTTTAATTTTTATATCTAATGCTTCATGGCGTGTACACTATACTCATAATTTTTTGGGAGCAACAGTAGTGGAATTCTTTTTGTCATTAATTTTAGGGTGTTCTGACAATTTTTGCATATATATGTCTGTATATTAGTCACAATGTACGAATATTTGCACAGTAATTTAAAGGGAACCTGTCCCATGAGCTTTCAGTTAAATGTTTCATGTATTAGCATGTTATTTCTGCACTGTTAGGTCCCCTTCATATGCCCGTGATTCCAGTACGTATGACGTCCATTTTCGTACATACTGGAGACACAGACATACAAAGACTTATTAAAATCACTGGGTCTGTGCACACATCCGTTATGGTGCAGACACATGTCCAGTGGCGTAACTAGAGTTCGATGGGCCCCCAGTTTGGACCTGGGCCCCCCAACTGTACACCGACACTCGGGGTACGGGATAATGACGCTGACACTCGGGGTATGGGATAGTGTGGCCCAGGTCTACCATGATCTGAAAACCCTTTTTCTATCAGCACTCAGCTTTCCTATGTTCTGATATCTTATCATCAGCCCCCACCATCTCCATGCTCTGCTATACATCTTTCTCTCAGCACCCATCTTTCCCATGATATCAGAGCATGGGAAAGCTGGGTGCTGAGGGAAAAAGCCTCAACCCCATTTCATGCTTGTAGTTTAGTCCCCCTTCGTATATAGCTCTCCAAGTACTATAATAGCCCACACATACCATTCCATATAGTATAATGGGTCCCACATAACCCTTCACATATTAGAATGCACCCCCATAATCGTCCATGTATTATAATTCATCCGATATTCCTCCATATATTATACTGCACCCCCATAGTCCTCCATATATTATAATGCAGCCCCCACAATCCTACATGTTTTATAATGCCCCTCCATAGTCCTCCATGTATTATAATGCAGATCCATAGTCCTGAATGTTTTATAATGCACCCCATAGTCCTTCATATTGTAGTATGCAGCCCCCATACCATTTAATGCACTCTAAAGGCCTCCATGTAATATAAAGCACACCCATAGTCCTCTATATATTATAATGCAGCCCTATTGTCCTCCATGTTTTCTAAGGCAGCCCATAGTCCTCCATATTGTATTATGCAGTCCACTTACTGTTTAATGCACACCCATAGTCCTCTATATATTACAATGCAGCTCCATAGTTCTGAATGTTTTATAATACACCCATAGTCCTTCATATTGTATTATACAGCCCTAATACCATTTAATGGACCACATATACGTGCAAGTATTATAATGCATCTCCAAAATATGTATAAGCATAATGTATTACACAGCCCCCATATTGTGTAATGCACTCCCATAGGCCTCTGGCCACCGTGCACTCACAGATTAAAAAAAACAACAAATCCTCCAGGGGTGGGCTTGGACACAGAGAGCAAAGGGCCGCTGTGCAAGAATTGACTACGCCCCCCTCCCGAACCCTTCCCACACCTCCCTCTGCCTCTTGCGGTCTTTCATTTTACCATTTTAAGTTTTCTTGTGCTGATCATCTTGCACTTGGAAAAAATAAAATTGGAGTTACTCATTCTCACCTGGTCCAGTGATGTCTCTCTGCTGTTCCATCCATATTTACAGGCTGCAGTAATAATGTCACACGTGACCACTTTAGCTAATCCCAGGGCTCCGAAACTGACACCATCTACCTTGGTGTGACGGCTGAGCTCAGTGATTGGCTCCAGCAGTCACATGTTTTAGTCATGACATCACTGCTGCAAACATAGATTAGAGCAGTAGCAACGAGGAATTGCTGGTTCTGAGGATAAACACACACAGGTACATATACTATGTAAAAACACACACACACACACATACATATACTATGTAAACACACACACGTACATATACTATGTAAACACACACAGGTACATATACTATGTAAACACACACACGTACATATACTATGTAAAAACACACACACACACGTATATATACTATGTGAACACACACACAAACACACACTGAGGTACATTTACTATGTAAACACACACACACAGGTACATATACTATGTAAACACACACACACACACGTACATATACTATGTAAACACACACACAGGTACATATACTATGTAAACACACACACACACAGGTACATATAGTATGTAAACACACACACAGGTACATATAGTATGTAAACACACACACGTGCATATACTATGTAAACACACACACACATGTAAACACACACACAGGTACATATACTATGTAAACACACACACACAAGTACATATACTATGTAAACACACACACAGGTACATATACTATGTAAACACACACACACAAAAGTAAATATACTATGTAAACACACACACAGGTACATATACTATGTAAACACACACACACACACACACGTACATATACTATGTAAACACACACAGGTACATATACTATGTAAACACACACACACACAGGTACATATACTAAGTAAACACACACAAACACAGGTACATATACTATGTAAACACACACAGACACACATAGGTACATATACTATGTAAACACACACACACACACACGTACATATACTATGCAAACACACACAGGTACATATCCTATGTAAATACACACACACACACACACGTACATATACTATGTAAAATACACACACACAGGTACACATACTATGTAAACACACACACACACACACATACATATACTATGTAAACACACACAGGTACATATACTATGTAAACACACACACGTACATATACTATGTAAAAACACACACACACACGTATATATACTATGTGAACACACACACAAACACACACTGAGGTACATATACTATGTAAACACACACACACACACACACGTACATATACTATGTAAACACACACACAGGTACATATACTATGTAAACACACACACACACAGGTACATATAGTATGTAAACACACACACAGGTACATATAGTATGTAAACACACACACGTGCATATACTATGTAAACACACACACACATGTAAACACACACACAGGTACATATACTATGTAAACACACACACACAAGTACATATACTATGTAAACACACACACAGGTACATATACTATGTAAACACACACACACAAAAGTAAATATACTATGTAAACACACACACAGGTACATATACTATGTAAACACACACACACACACACAGGTACATATACTATGTAAACACACACAGGTACATATACTATGTAAACACACACACACAGGTACATATACTAAGTAAACACACACAAACACAGGTACATATACTATGTAAACACACACAGACACACATAGGTACATATACTATGTAAACACACACACACACACACGTACATATACTATGCAAACACACACAGGTACATATCCTATGTAAATACACACACAAACACACACACACACACGTACATATACTATGTAAAATACACACACACAGGTACACATACTATGTAAACACACACACCCACCCAGGTACATATACTATGTAAACACACACACACAGGTACATATACTATGTAAACACACACAGGTACATATATCATGTAAAAATACACACACACAGGTACATATACTATGTAAACACACACAGGTACATATACCATGTAAAAATACACACACACAGGTACATATACTATGTAAACACACACACACACGTACATATACTATGTAAACACACACACACACACACACACATATATATATATATATATATATATATATATATATAGTTAGGTCCAGAAATATTTGGACAGTGACACAAGTTTTGTTAATTTAGCTGTTTACAAAAACATGTTCAGAAATACAATTATATATATAATATGGGCTGAAAGTGCACACTCCCAGCTGCAATATGAGAGTTTTCACATCCAAATCGGAGAAAGGGTTTAGGAATCATAGCTCTGTAATGCATAGCCTCCTCTTTTTCAAGGGACCAAAAGTAATTGGACAAGGGACTCTAAGGGATGCAATTAACTCTGAAGGTGTCTCCCTCATTAACCTGTAATCAATGAAGTAGTTAAAAGGTTTGGGGTTGATTACAGGTGTGTGGTTTTGCATTTGGAAGCTGTTGCTGTGACCAGACAACATGCGGTCTAAGGAACTCTCAATTGAGGTGAAGAAGAACATCCTGAGGCTGAAAAAAAAGAAAAAATCCATCAGAGAGATAGCAGACATGCTTGGAGTAGCAAAATCAACAGTCGGGTACATTCTGAGAAAAAAGGAATTGACTTTTGAACTTGGGAACTCAAAAAGGCCTGGGCGTCCACGGATGACAACAGTGGTGGATGATCGCCGCATACTTTCTTTGGTGAAGAAGAACCCGTTCACAACATCAACTGAAGTCCAGAACACTCTCAGTGAAGTAGGTGTATCTGTCTCTAAGTCAACAGTAAAGAGAAGACTCCATGAAAGTAAATACAAAGGGTTCACATCTAGATGCAAACCATTCATCAATTCCAAAAATAGACAGGCCAGAGTTAAATTTGCTGAAAAACACCTCATGAAGCCAGCTCAGTTCTGGAAAAGTATTCTATGGGACAGTTGAGACAAAGATCAACCTGTACCAGAATGATGGGAAGAAAAAAGTTTGGAGAAGAAAGGGAACGGCACATGATCCAAGGCACACCACATCCTCTGTAAAACATGGTGGAGGCAACGTGATGGCATGGGCATGCATGGCTTTCAATGGCACTGGGTCACTTGTGTTTATTGATGACATAACAGCAGACAAGAGTAGCCGGATGAATTCTGAAGTGTACCGGGATATACTTTCAGCCCAGATTCAGCCAAATGCCGCAAAGTTGATCGGACGGCGCTTCATAGTACAGATGGACAATGACCCCAAGCATACAGCCAAAGCTACCCAGGAGTTCATGAGTGCAAAAAAGTGGAACATTCTGCAATGGCCAAGTCAATCACCAGATCTTAACCCAATTGAGCATGCATTTCACTTGCTCAAATCCAGACTTAAGACGGAAAGACCCACAAACAAGCAAGACCTGAAGGCTGCGGCTGTAAAGGTCTGGCAAAGCATTAAGAAGGAGGAAACCCAGCGTTTGGTGATGTCCATGGGTTCCAGACTTAAGGCAGTGATTGCCTCCAAAGGATTCACAACAAAATATTGAAAATAAAAATATTTTGTTTGGGTTTGGTTTATTTGTCCAATTACTTTTGACCTCCTAAAATGTGGAGTGTTTGTAAAGAAATGTGTACAATTCCTACAATTTCTATCAGATATTTCTGTTCAAACCTTCAAATTAAACGTTACAATCTGCACTTGAATTCTGTTGTAGAGGTTTCATTTCAAATCCAATGTGGTGGCATGCAGAGCCCAACTCGCGAAAATTGTGTCACTGTCCAAATATTTCTGGACCTAACTGTACATATACTGTATGCACACATTCAAATACACACATGTGTATCTAATATATATATATATATATATATATATATATATATACATATACACACACAGACACAGTCACAATTATATACAGTACTAGCAACATAGGTATGTGTGTAAAAGCAAACAGACAGATCGAATAAGTATATACTCACCACTCTGATGACCTGTGGAGTTTTTCTTGCTCTTCCTCTCCCGCTGTGGATGTGGAGCGGCCTCCATCTTCCTGCTGCTCCCTCAACTCTGACGTCCTCTCCTGCAGAAATCAGCTGCTGCTCTTTAGCTGCGGCCTCCATCTTCTCTCCTGGCTCTTAGCAGGGGGAGGGGCAGAGTGTCCTGCATATCAGCACGGGAACAAATGAAAGTCTCTTACTGGTTCCGGGGCTGATCGGCACTCAGCAGTTTCCTGGTGGGTGTCGGACCCAAGACATATATAATACTTTATTGCATGGCCCTCCAGCTTAGTTGTGAGTAGAGATGAACGAACTGGCCGTGGTTCGGCTCGAGTTCGGTTCGCCGAACGGAGGTCTCGTTCGAGTTCGGTTCGTCGAACGTTCGACGAACCAAACTCGAACCTATAGGATATAATGGGAGGCAATCACAAACACATAAAAATGCATGATAAATGTACACAAACAGTTAATAAACATTGCCATAACACTTACCGGTCCCCGCAATCCCTCCTGCACTCTGTCTCCTGCCGCTATTCCATCCGATGATCGCTGAATCCTCCCAGTGACCAGCACTGCCAGCAGTGATGCAGGACCTATCGTGACGTCAAAATAGCCATGTGACCAGTCACGTGGCTATCATCTCATTGGCTACAGACTGGTCACATGACTATGACGCGTCATGTAGGACCTGCGAGTGCATCTCTCCGGTACACGGTGCACATTTTTGTATCGCCGTGTACCGGCGACATGCTCTAGCACACGGTCGACTCCCCGTTCCGTTAGGGACCGGCTGACACAGCCGGTCATTAACGGAGATCACCGTTGCCATAGCAACGCAGTTAGCGGTGACATCACCGCTAACCGCGGCTCCGGGAGCACCGTTGCTATGGTAACGCGTCTGTCAGCGTTACCGCTGTTACCGCTAGCAGCACTGATCTCTCACGGAGTGAAGGCTGCACGCTGCTTCCCGTGCAGCTTTCACGGAGTGAAGGCTCCACGGGAAGCAGTGTCTTCCCCCATGCAGCAGTGATGGAGCAGAGCTGCATTTGTTGAACGAGAAAGACAGAAGACCATGGATCGTGGAGGGCTGACAGGGGGTAATAAAGATGGAGTCTCTAATGTGTCTGTGTATTTATTTCTATTAAAGTATTTTTTCTCTGTGTGGTGTCTCTTTTTTAACCCTTTATTGGAGATTCTTAATGGCTGGGTCAAACGTGCCTGACATTAAGAATCTCTGGCTTAATACTAGCTAGTAAAACAAAGCTAGTATTAACTCATTATTACCCAACAAGCCACCTGGCTTCAGGGCTGTTGGAAGAGTTGGATACAGCGCCAGATGATGGCGCTTCTATGAAAGCGCCATTTTCTGGGGCGGCTGCGGACTGCAATTCGCAGCAGAGGCGCCCAGAAATCTCGGGCTAACCTGTGCTGAGAATTCCAATCCCCAGCTGCCTAGTTGTACCCGGCTGGACACAAAAATGGGGTGAAGCCCACGTCATTTGTTTTTTAATTATTTCATGAAATAAGTGAAATAATTAAAAAAAACGGGCTTCCCTATATTTTTGGTTCCCAGCCGGGTACAAATAGGCAACTGGGGGTTGGAGGCAGCCCATGGCTGCCTGCTGTATCTGGCTAGCATACAAAAATATGGCGAAACCCACGTCATTTTTTTGGTGGGCAAAAAACTTCTTCATACAGTCCTGGATGGAGTATGGTGAGCCTTGTAGTTCTGCAGCTGCTGTCTGCTCTTCTCCATACAGACAGACAGCAGCTGCAGAACTACAAGGCTCAGCATACTCCATCCAGGACTGTATGCAGAAGTTTTTTGCTCCCTGAAAAAACTTTTGTGGGCTTCGCCATATTTTTGTATGCTAGCCAGGTACAGCAGGCAGTTACGGCTGCCCCCAACCCCCAGTTGCCTATTTGTACCCGCTGGGAACCAAAAATAAAGGGAAGCCCTTTTTTTATTATTTCATGAATTTCATTAAATAATTAGAAAACAAATGACGTAGGCTTCGCCCCATTTTTGTGTCCAGCCAGGTACAACTAGGCAGCTGGGGATTGGAATCCGCAGCACAGGTTGGCCTGAGCTTTCTGGGCCCCACTGCTGCGAATTGCAGTCTGCAGCCGCCTCAGAAAATGGCACTTTCATAGAAGCGCCATCTTCTGGCGCTGTATCCAACTTTTCCAGCACCTGCCTGCTATACCTGGCTAGCATACAAAAATATGGCGAAGCTCACGTCCTTTTTTTGTAGTTTTTTGGCAAAAAAAATAAAAAATGCTTCCCTGGATTTTCCATTGCCAGTAAAGGTAACACCAAGCAGTGGGGGTTAGCAGCGAGTAGCTGCTTGGATTACCCTTAGCTAGCAATACAAAAAATGCAGCGGGAGCCCATATATATTTTTTTTAATTATTTATTTAAATAACTAAAAACAAAATGGGCTTCCCTGTATTTTGATTGCTGGACATCACAGTGCTGTAAAAATAAATCTTTAAAAAAAATGACATAGCGCTCCGCGGTATTTTTGATTCTCAGCGCAGATACAGCAGACAGCTATGGGTTGCCAACCCCATCTGCCTGCCGTTACCTTGGTTGGCAATCAAAATACAGGGAAGCCCATTAATTTTTTCTATTTAAAAAATAGTTAAAAAAAATGACGTTGGGTCCCCCCATTTTTGATAGCCAGCTAGGGTAAAGCAGACGGCTGTAGCCTGAAAACCACAGCTGGCCGCTTTACCGTGGTTGGGGATCCAATGTGGAGGTCCCCCCAGGCTCTTTTTTTATAATTATTTTATAAATATTAATAATTACACAATAAAAGTAGGGTCCCCTCCAAATTGGATCACCAGCCAAGGTAAAGCGGACAGCTGTGGTCTGGTATTCTCAGGGTGGGAAGGTCCATAGTTATTGGGCCTTCACAGCCTAAAAATAGCAGGCCGCAGGCACCCCAGACGTGGCGCATCCACTAGATGCGCCAATCCTGGCGCTTCACCCCAGCTCATCCCGTGCCCTGGTGCAGTGGCAAACTGGGAAATAAATCGGGTTGATACTAGCTGTAAAGTCACCTGAGATCAAGCCCAGCAGTTTGTGATGTCATGGCGTCTATTAGATACCCAACATCATAAACTGTCAGTACTAACAAAAACAAAAAATCGACAAAAGAAATTTATTTGAAAAAACAGTCCCCAAAACATTTCCTCTTTCACCAATTTATTGTAAGAAAAAAAATAAAGGGGTCCCACGACGACTCTGGACCATCTAGAATATGGGGGGGAGACACTCAGGGAACGTATCCCCCATTTTCTAGGAGTGCGGACCCTTCATGTGAGGAGTGTGGGTGCAATGAATCTGCACTCACTCTCCCCGGGTCCACAGCAGCAGAGTCCATGTCGTAATGGTTGCTACCAAAGCTGCAATGCCCTGCTCATGAGGAAAGGGCATGCCTAATCAGGAGAACTATTCTACATTTCCAAATATTGGTATTTGCTGATATTATTGCTATTCCACCTACTATATATTGGGGATAGGATCTTGGAGATGGAATACCCCTTTAAGTCCAGTTATCCAGCTGAATGAATACTTAACAACAGAGCTCGCTATTTAGATGTGTTTTCTTGTGGCATATAACGGACTCTCATGTTTGGTAGTCGTTCAGCAGGGAAACTATAAAAGCAAATCCCTCCATTTGGAAATGTAGTATATAGCTCTCCTGATCAATTATGTTCCTTACCTCATGAGCAGGGCATTGCAGTAATAATAATAATTTATTCATTTATATAGCGTTATTAATTCCATAGCACTGTATGTCTTTGGAGTGTGGGAGGAAACCGGAGTACCCGGAGGAAACCCACGCAAACACGGGGAGAACATACAAACTACTTGCAGATGGTGTCCTTGGTGAGAATTGAACCCAGGACCTCAGCACTACAAGACTGCAGTGCTAACCACTGAGCCACCGTGCCGCCCATTTAGCTTACAGATGCATAACCACCACTCACTGTGTCTGAACACAGGAAGCTGAGCTGACAGCCGCTCTGTGCATGCGGCAGTGTCTATTGTGAAGGAGAGGGCCGTGGGGGGATCAACGCTGCACAGGTACCGTGGCACACCGGAGAACACCAGTGGGGTTATAGGGGGTGACCTGGCAGGGCCTGGGGAGGAGTTTTCTGTCGCATGTGTCATGGCACATGTGACAGAAATCAGAGGAGTAGGGTGAATGCGGCCGGCGCGCTGCTGTGCGCGCGGCCATCTTGGATTTCTGGGAGGGCATCAGGGGGGGGCACTTTGGCGACACCGGGGGACCGGAGGGGACCGGGGAGGAGATTTATCATGTTTGTTCATGCCAGATGGGAGATAAATAATTTTTTATTGGCGCTGTCATTTACTGTAACGTGATAATCGGTATACGCTGTATACCTGTGATCACGTGAGCGGGGACCGGAAAAACCGTCCTGAATCAGGGACTCCAGGGTCTCAGCTAGCCCTAAAACCCCGGAGATTTTCTGACGCTGGGGGGCGTTATTCACTTATTTCTGCCTGCTGTTTATAAACGGCAGATCAGAATAAGGCTACATTAACACGACCGATCCATTTTTGCGGTCTGCAAAAAACAGTCCATTTTTTTTCACGGGTGCATCCGTGTGGCATCCGTTTCCGTTCCGTAGACGGTCCGTATGTCATCTGTTTGTCATCCGCGTGCCTTCCGTTTTTTTTGTGTACTGCAAAAAAACTGAAGGAGGGTAAATACATAAATTTACCCAGGATCCATAGCTTCATCCTACATGAGGCAGTCACATGTTCACTCCAGTGCCATTTTCTACTGCTTTTCACAGCGTAGAGCGCTCTGGTGATTTTATTGTGCTTGTGCAGTTCATATCAGTCTTTTCTGTCATTATAATGGCAGAAAGACACATAATGTCCCACTCTCCTGCATTTTGTAATTTTGCACCCTTTGGTGCCTTTCATGTGGCACTAAGGGGTGCTTAGCTTTGTATTTAGCCAAAAAAATGAAAAAAAAAATGACGTAGGGTTCCCCCTATTTTTGTAGCTAGCTAGGGTAAAGCAGACGGCTGCAGCCTGCAGACCACAGCTGGCAACCTCACCTTGGCTGGTAATCCAAAACTGAGGGCACCCCACGCTGTTATTTTAAATTAAATAAATAATTTAAAAAAAAAAACACGTAGGGGTCCCCCCAAAATTTAATCACCAGCCAAGGTAAAGCAGACAGCTGGGGTCTGATATTCTCAGACTAGGGAGGTCCATGGTTATTGGACTCTCCCCAGCCTAAAAATAGCAGGCCGCAGCCGCCCCAGAAGTGGCGCATCCATTAGATGTGCCAATCCTGGTGCTTCGCCCCAGCTCATCCCGCGCCCTGGTGCGGTGGCAAACGGGTAATATATGGGGTTAATACCAGATGTGTAATGTCACCTGGCATCAAGCCCTGGTGTTGGTGAGGTCAGGCGTCTATCAGATACCCAACATCACCAACCCAGTCAGTAATAAAAAAAAATAGACGACAAACATATTTTTATTTGAAAAAATACTCCCCAATACATTCCCTCTTTAACCAATTTATTAGAAAGAAAAACAAATCCAGGTCTGGTGTAATCCAAGGGGTTGCCATGACGATCCACACTGTCCCAGTCAATGAAGAGCAGGATGTTCCCCATTGGCTGGGAGAGCAGTGCCGTGACCGGAGCTAACATCAATGGGTCAGCCCAGGTCACTGCAGGGCATGACAAGTGCTGCTGTCAGCGACGTACATTACCTGCGCTGATCTCCTGCACTGCCGACAGCACCTGTCACTGAGTTCAATGACCGCCGACTTCACAGCCAAGTATCGCGAGAGGCCCGTGACGTCACCGCTAGTCAGTCTCGGGTCAGAAGCGAGAGAAGGTGATGTGACAAGCGGCGGCCATGAAGGACAGTGACAGCGCTGAGGTCGGGACTTCATCACCGCAGGTAAGCCGAGCGGGACCATGTGTGCAGAGTGCCAGGAGGACGTCAGTGTCGTGGACTGCATGGCTGGGGACGTGTGTGTGTGTGTATGTATGTGTGTGTATGTATGTGTACATGCCGCGTGCAGGAGGGGGCGGAGCGAGCTGAGCGGGGAAGTGTGGGCATCCTGCACGTAACTAGGATAAACATCGGGTTACTAACCAAAGCGCTTTGCTTGCATACCCGATGTTTATCTTGGTTACCAGCTTCTGGCAGGCTGCCAGCGATGGCTCCTGCACACTGTAGCTGTAAAAAGCCCTGCTTTTTGCTGCTAGAACCGTTCTCGAACGTATCTAGAACTATCGAGCTTTAGCAAAAAGCTCGAGTTCTAGTTCTATCTAGAATAGCCCCCAAAATCACTCGAGCCGCGAACTGGAGAACCTCGAACCGCGAACCGCGCTCAACTCTAGTTGTGAGGGCCCCCCTCCCCTCTGTGCCCCGGTACAATAATTGCACAGGCTATGTCAGCAACTGCATTATCCTCTTCACCCCTCATTCCCTCGTTGCTACGGTCAGTTTCCTCACGTCCTGCGCTCTGTTGTTTCATCTCAGCAGCGCACGATGATGACGTCACCACTCTCTGCGAGCGCAGGCACAGGGGGAGAATGAAGAAAAATGGAATGGAGCGCTTCTCTCCATTGTTCTTCATTGCTGTGTGTGACGACGAGTGAGGGGGGCCCGGTTCTCTTCACCGCCGCTGACACCAGGCCCCCCTGACTCACGGGTGCATACCGACAGCGTGGTCTGCCACTGAACGGCGCAGCTGCTCTCTTACAGAGAGGGGCCAGCTGCTGATCTGCAGGGCGGGCCCCATATCCCTGTGGGCCTGTTCGCAGTTGCGACCTCTGTGACCGCGGTAGTTACGCCCCTGCACATGTCCATGTATTCCGCACAGTGACTAGTCCATTTTCTCCAGCAACAATCATGTCACATGCACTGGACAAATTAAACAATGGACGTCTGGAACACCAATGGTGTGAACAGGGTGCAAGATTCAAAAATATGAACTGGACAGTGATGTGATCCGTGTGACATTAGTAGAAAGCAGTGGAAAAATCCAGCTGGACTCCAAAGGGATAAATAAAAATGCTTCTTTATTTATATCAACTCGATTAAAAATATATATCCATTTCTCAAGTAAAGACACCGGCTTGTTCACACTGATGCATGGCAGATGTATACTACTACGCGTTTCGGCGGAACGCCTTCCTCAGGTCTTAGTCAGTACAAGATTAAGAGGATATTTATAAATGTTTTTCCTGAGCAGCGAAGTAACTCACATGTTCTCAATAAATTAATTATATAGGGGAGTATACGCTGCTCAGGTAAAATCACAAATTCACAAGAGAAAAGTACAAAAAGACCATGAAGTATTTATCTAACCTTAAATTACATAGGTATCCATCCAGATAAAATACAGAAAAAAATATATATATATATATCAATTAACATCTAGGTATGAAAATCTTATATATAGATAAATATACATATCTTTTTTTCTTTCTTTTTTTCCCATAAATGGACATGAAAATCAATAGACACAATAAAACCCCACTTTATAGATGTAGATAATCACATTCGTTTGTCAAAACACATTATAGGAAGCAAGATATATAAAAAGGACATTGCCCACAGGTATAAGAAAAGAGAGAGAGAAAAAAAAAAAAATTATAATGTCTCGCAGTTGTCAGCCAATGCCTACCCGTATATGTAAGGCTCAAACAGAACACATGTCAATATTAATGAGCGACAGAAATATCAGTGTTGAGATCTACAAAAACAAATTAACCACGCTCATACAATGGAAGTGTAAAGTGCTGTTGTATTAGTCTCGCAGTTGTCAGCCAAAAAAAAAAAGGAAGTTAAATTTCTCTCTTTTTTTCAAAAACCTCAATAGCATAAGATCAAATCATGTCTGCTATTTAATCCCTTTGGGAGGCGGGTATCCAACATAAAAATCCACCGACTTTCATGATTAAGTAGCTTTCTCCTATAGTCGCCTCCTCTCAATGGTTTAAAAACCTTCTCTATACCCTTGAATTTAAAAGCTGTCAAATTGCCCTTGTGGACTGTGGCAAAATGTCTAGATACCGCAGAGATACCAATGGTATTAGCGTTCACTGAATCGGACATGTGCTTATGTATACGTTTTTTAAGTGGCCCCACTGTACAGCCTACGTACTGAATCTGGCATTGTTCACATTCTATCAGATATACCACATGATCACTATTACAGTTAATGAAAGTATTAATGTTAAAGCTATTACCATTGTGGAAAGATACAAAGGTATCACTCTTGCTAACAAAACTGCAGCATTTACATTTAGCGGCACCGCACTTAAAAAAACCTTTGACTTCTAACCACGTGGTAGATGTGACAGGCTGTGTTGAGACAAATGTGCTAGGAGACAAAATACTCTGCAAAGTGGGAGCCTTTCTGGCAACAAATCTAACTGCATTCTTGCTCATGATTTCCTTCAATCTCAGATCTTGGTTCAACAGAGGTAAGTATTTTTTTATGATATTTTTTATACTGTCAAATTGATCACTGAATTGCGTGGAGAAGGTAATAAAACAATTATCGTTGTCCCTCTGTTTAGATTTGTCGGCAAGAAGGTCTACTCTATTTACTCTATCAACTATATGCTCTGCTCTGTCTAGTACCCACCCAGGATAATCTCGTGCTCTGAGTCTGTCTTTAACCCTTTGTGCCTCTTTTTTGTATGTATTTGGGCTGGAACTATTTTTCTTAGTACGGATCAATTCTCCTACTGGAATATTTCTCAGAACATGTTTAGGATGGCAGGAAGATGCATTCAGTGTGTTATTGGTGGCCAGAGGTTTCCTAAATGGAGAAATACATACTCTATTATCTTTGATGGAGAATTCAATGTCCAAAAAATTAATTTTTGTTTTATGTAGATTGTGTGTGAATTTCAGATTGAACTCATTATTATCCAAATATGAAAACAATTCCTCAGCTCTGGATTCTGTGCTCCTCCATACGAGTAACATGTCATCTATGTATCTCCCCAGCCACAAAATATCACTAAAAAAAGGTGAATTAGTACTGTATAAAAACCTCTCTTCCCAAACCGCCATAACAATGTTAGCAAGGGAGGGTGAGAAAACAGTTTCAGCAATTATAACCCTTCTATTGTCGAATTTTTGCTAATTGCGGTCAAGTATCTCCTCAGTCACAATTATTTTTCATTTGATAAACGTTTTTTTTTGCAGTGGAGTGGTGTTAGCATGGGAGCGGTTTTCTCACCCTCCCTTGCTAACATTGTTATGGCGGTTTGGGAAGAGAGGTTTCTATACAGTACTAATTCACCTTTTTTTAGTGATATTTTGTGGCTGGGGAGATACATAGATGACATGTTACTCGTATGGAGGAGCACAGAATCCAGAGCTGAGGAATTGTTTTCATATTTGGATAATAATGAGTTCAATCTGAAATTCACACACAATCTACATAAAACAAAAATTAATTTTTTGGACATTGAATTCTCCATCAAAGATAATAGAGTATGTATTTCTCCATTTAGGAAACCTCTGGCCACCAATAAAACACTGAATGCATCTTCCTGCCATCCTAAACATGTTCTGAGAAATATTCCAGTAGGAGAATTGATCCGTACTAAGAAAAATAGTTCCAGCCCAAATACATACAAAAAAGAGGCACAAAGGGTTAAAGACAGACTCAGAGCACGAGATTATCCTGGGTGGGTACTAGACAGAGCAGAGCATATAGTTGATAGAGTAAATAGAGTAGACCTTCTTGCCGACAAATCTAAACAGAGGGACAACGATAATTGTTTTATTACCTTCTCCACGCAATTCAGTGATCAATTTGACAGTATAAAAAATATCATAAAAAAATACTTACCTCTGTTGAACCAAGATCTGAGATTGAAGGAAATCATGAGCAAGAATGCAGTTAGATTTGTTGCCAGAAAGGCTCCCACTTTGCAGAGTATTTTGTCTCCTAGCACATTTGTCTCAACACAGCCTGTCACATCTACCACGTGGTTAGAAGTCAAAGGTTTTTTTAAGTGCGGTGCCGCTAAATGTAAATGCTGCAGTTTTGTTAGCAAGAGTGATACCTTTGTATCTTTCCACAATGGTAATAGCTTTAACATTAATACTTTCATTAACTGTAATAGTGATCATGTGGTATATCTGATAGAATGTGAACAATGCCAGATTCAGTACGTAGGCTGTACAGTGGGGCCACTTAAAAAACGTATACGTAAGCACATGTCCGATTCAGTGAACGCTAATACCATTGGTATCTCTGCGGTATCTAGACATTTTGCCACAGTCCACAAGGGCAATTTGACAGCTTTTAAATTCAAGGGTATAGAGAAGGTTTTTAAACCATTGAGAGGAGGCGACTATAGGAGAAAGCTACTTAATCATGAAAGTCGGTGGATTTTTATGTTGGATACCCGCCTCCCAAAGGGATTAAATAGCAGACATGATTTGATCTTATGCTATTGAGGTTTTTGAAAAAAAGAGAGAAATTTAACTTCCTTTTTTTTTTTGGCTGACAACTGCGAGACTAATACAACAGCACTTTACACTTCCATTGTATGAGCGTGGTTAATTTGTTGTTGTAGATCTCAACACTGATATTTCTGTCGCTCATTAATATTGACATGTGTTCTGTTTGAGCCTTACATATACGGGTAGGCATTGGCTGACAACTGCGAGACATTATAATTTTTTTTTTTTTCTCTCTCTCTTTTCTTATACCTGTGGGCAATGTCCTTTTTATATATCTTGCTTCCTATAATGTGTTTTGACAAACAAATGTGATTATCTACATCTATAAAGTGGGGTTTTATTGTGTCTATTGATTTTCATGTCCATTTATGGGAAAAAAAGAAAGAAAAAAAGATATGTATATTTATCTATATATAAGATTTTCATACCTAGATGTTAATTGATATATATATATTTTTTTCTGTATTTTATCTGGATGGATACCTATGTAATTTAAGGTTAGATAAATACTTCATGGTCTTTTTGTACTTTTCTCTTGTGAATTTGTGATTTTACCTGAGCAGCGTATACTCCCCTATATAATTAATTTATTGAGAACATGTGAGTTACTTTGCTGCTCAGGAAAAACATTTATAAATATCCTCTTAATCTTGTACTGACTATGACCTGAGGAAGGCGTTCCGCCGAAACTGGTAGTAGTATACATCTGCCATGCATCAGTGTGAACAAGCCGGTGTCTTTACTTGAGAAATGGATATATATTTTTAATCGAGTTGATATAAATAAAGAAGCATTTTTATTTATCCCTTTGGAGTCCAGCTGGATTTTTCCACTGCTTTCTTCTATTATCTTCTCGGCTTGCTGCCGTAATCCGTGCCGGACCAAAGGGGACTAACAGGAGGATTAGAGTTGAGCGCGGTTCGTGGTTCGTGGTTCTCCAGTTCGCGGCTCGAGTGATTTTGGGGCATGTTCTAGATCGAACTAGAACTCGAGCTTTTTGCAAAAGCTCGATAGTTCTAGAAACGTTCGAGAACGGTTCTAGCAGCCAAAAAACAGCTAAATCCTAGCTTGGTTTCTGCTGTAATAGTGTAAGTCACTCTGTGAATCAAACTATTATCACATTTCAGTGTATAGTGTGCGTGAACAGCGCCTTCAGATCACTGCTGTTTCTATAATGGCGATCGCCATTTTTTTTTTTTTTTTTCTTGTCTTCCTTCCCTAAGCGCGCGCGTCTTGTGGGGCGGGCCAGCATGTCAGCCAATCACAGACACACACACACCTAAGTGGACTTTGAGCCAGAGAAGCAACGGCATGTGTGATAGGATCTGCATGTCACATGTCCCTGCATTATAAAACCGGACATTTTCTTCACGAACGCCATTATCTGCCTTCTGCGTCTTTGGTGTCAGACATCAGTGTCGCAGCTCCGTCCTCCTGAGTCCTATAGCCGATACAGCTGTATGCGCTGCATACACAGCGTTAGACAGCTTAGGGAGAGCACAATCTAGCAGTCCTTTTAAGGGCTCAAAGCGGCAGGGTCAGAGAGCCATAAGTGACAGGTCCTGCAAACAGCAACAGCGTCTGTGTAGCCCAGGTCAGGGATTTCCTCCCTGCATTTCACCATTAGGAGGGAATAGAAAGGCAGGCTTCCATTCCTCTACCCAGAGCACCACAATCCTGCCACTGTACCCTCTTGTCCTCTGCACACTCCAACTCATTATAACTAAGCCATTATACTAGCAAACACTCAGTGTACCTAGTGGCATCCTAAACGTGGCTATTGGACTTTGCTATAGTCCCACTAGTGCAAAGACATTTGCAGAGCACGTCTGCCTGCATTGCACACTCCAAGTTTTTTAAACTAAGCAATTTTACTAGCAAACACTCAGTGTACCTAGTGGCATCCTATACGTGGCTATTGGACTTTGCTATAGTCCCACTAGTGCAAAGACATTTGCAGAGCACGTCTGCCTGCATTGCACACTCCAAGTTTTTTAAACTAAGCAATTTTACTAGCAAACACTCAGTGTACCTAGTGGCATCCTATACGTGGCTATTGGACTTTGCTATAGTCCCACTAGTGCAAAGACATTTGCAGAGCACGTCTGCCTGCATTGCACACTACAACTTTTTTAAACTAAGCAATTTTACTAGCAAACACTCAGTGTACCTAGTGGAATCCTATACGTGGGTATTGGACTTTGCTATAGTCCCACTAGTGCCAAGACATTTGCAGAGCGCATCTGCCTGCGTTGCACACTCCAACTAATTATAACGAAGCCATTATACTAGCAAACACTCAGTGTACCTAGTGGCATCCTATACGTGGCTATTGGACTTTGCTATAGTCCCACTAGTGCAAAGACATTAGCAGAGCACATCTGCCTGCATTGCACACTCCAAGTTTTTTAAACTAAGCAATTTTACTAGCAAACACTCAGTGTACCTAGTGGCATCCTATACGTGGCTATTGGACTTTGCTATAGTCCCACTAGTGCAAAGACATTTGCAGAGCACGTCTGCCTGCATTGCACACTACAACTTTTTTAAACTAAGCAATTTTACTAGCAAACACTCAGTGTACCTAGTGGCATCCTATACGTGGCTATTGGACTTTGCTATAGTCCCACTAGTGCAAAGACATTTGCAGAGCACGTCTGCCTGCATTGCACACTACAACTTTTTTAAACTAATCAATTTTACTAGCAAACACTCAGTGTACCTAGTGGCATCCTAAACGTGGCTATTGGACTTTGCTATAGTCCCACTAGTGCCAAGACATTTGCAGAGCGCATCTGCCTGCGTTGCACACTCCAACTAATTATAACGAAGCCATTATACTAGCAAACACTCAGTGTACCTAGTGGCATCCTATACGTGGCTATTGGACTTTGCTATAGTCCCACTAGTGCAAAGACATTAGCAGAGCACATCTGCCTGCATTGCACACTCCAAGTTTTTTAAACTAAGCAATTTTACTAGCAAACACTCAGTGTACCTAGTGGCATCCTATACGTGGCTATTGGACTTTGCTATAGTCCCACTAGTGCAAAGACATTTGCAGAGCACGTCTGCCTGCATTGCACACTACAACTTTTTTAAACTAAGCAATTTTACTAGCAAACACTCAGTGTACCTAGTGGCATCCTATACGTGGCTATTGGACTTTGCTATAGTCCCACTAGTGCAAAGACATTTGCAGAGCACGTCTGCCTGCATTGCACACTACAACTTTTTTAAACTAAGCAATTTTACTAGCAAACACTCAGTGTACCTAGTGGCATCCTATACGTGGCTATTGGACTTTGCTATAGTCCCACTAGTGCAAAGACATTTGCAGAGCACGTCTGCCTGCATTGCACACTACAACTTTTTTAAACTAAGCAATTTTACTAGCAAACACTCAGTGTACCTAGTGGCATCCTAAACGTGGCTATTGGACTTTGCTATAGTCCCACTAGTGCAAAGACATTTGCAGAGCACATCTGCCTGCATTGCACACTCCAAGTTTTTTAAACTAAGCAATTTTACTAGCAAACACTCAGTGTACCTAGTGGCATCCTATACGTGGCTATTGGACTTTGCTATAGTCCCACTAGTGCAAAGACATTTGCAGAGCACGTCTGCCTGCATTGCACACTACAACTTTTTTAAACTAAGCAATTTTACTAGCAAACACTCAGTGTACCTAGTGGCATCCTATACGTGGCTATTGGACTTTGCTATAGTCCCACTAGTGCAAAGACATTTGCAGAGCACGTCTGCCTGCATTGCACACTACAACTTTTTTAAACTAATCAATTTTACTAGCAAACACTCAGTGTACCTAGTGGCATCCTAAACGTGGCTATTGGACTTTGCTATAGTCCCACTAGTGCAAAGACATTAGCAGAGCACATCTGCCTGCATTGCACACTCCAAGTTTTTTAAACTAAGCAATTTTACTAGCAAACACTCAGTGTACCTAGTGGCATCCTAAACGTGGCTATTGGACTTTGCTATAGTCCCACTAGTGCAAAGACATTAGCAGAGCACATCTGCCTGCATTGCACACTCCAAGTTTTTTAAACTAAGCAATTTTACTAGCAAACACTCAGTGTACCTAGTGGCATCCTATACGTGGCTATTGGACTTTGCTATAGTCCCACTAGTGCAAAGACATTTGCAGAGCACGTCTGCCTGCATTGCACACTACAACTTTTTTAAACTAAGCAATTTTACTAGCAAACACTCAGTGTACCTAGTGGCATCCTATACGTGGCTATTGGACTTTGCTATAGTCCCACTAGTGCAAAGACATTTGCAGAGCACGTCTGCCTGCATTGCACACTACAACTTTTTTAAACTAATCAATTTTACTAGCAAACACTCAGTGTACCTAGTGGCATCCTAAACGTGGCTATTGGACTTTGCTATAGTCCCACTAGTGCAAAGACATTAGCAGAGCACATCTGCCTGCATTGCACACTCCAAGTTTTTTAAACTAAGCAATTTTACTAGCAAACACTCAGTGTACCTAGTGGCATCCTATACGTGGCTATTGGACTTTGCTATAGTCCCACTAGTGCAAAGACATTTGCAGAGCACGTCTGCCTGCATTGCACACTACAACTTTTTTAAACTAAGCAATTTTACTAGCAAACACTCAGTGTACCTAGTGGCATCCTATACGTGGCTATTGGACTTTGCTATAGTCCCACTAGTGCAAAGACATTTGCAGAGCACGTCTGCCTGCATTGCACACTACAACTTTTTTAAACTAAGCAATTTTACTAGCAAACACTCAGTGTACCTAGTGGCATCCTATACGTGGCTATTGGACTTTGCTATAGTCCCACTAGTGCCAAGACATTTGCAGAGCGCATCTGCCTGCGTTGCACACTCCAACTAATTATAACGAAGCCATTATACTAGCAAACACTCAGTGTACCTAGTGGCATCCTATACGTGGCTATTGGACTTTTGTCAATTCACAGTATTGGAACGTTATTTGCATGACATCTGCCTGCATTGCACACTCTAACTTTTTTAAACTCAGCCATTATACTAGCAAACACTCACTGTACCTAGTTGTATCCTAAACGTGGCTATTGTACTTTTGTCAATTCACAGTATTGGAACGTTATTTGCAGGACATCTGCCTGCATTGCACACTCAAACTTTTTTAAACTCAGCCATTATACTAGCAAACACTCACTGTACCTAGTTGTATCCTAAACGTGGCTATTGTACTTTTGTCAATTCACAGTATTGGAACGTTATTTGCAGCACGTCTGCCTGCATTGCACACTCAAACTTTTTTAAACTCAGCCATTATACTAGCAAACACTCACTGTACCTAGTTGTATCCTAAACGTGGCTATTGTACTTTTGTCAATTCACAGTATTGGAACGTTATTTGCAGGACGTCTGCCTGCATTGCACACTCAAACTTTTTTAAACTCAGCCATTATACTAGCAAACACTCACTGTACCTAGTTGTATCCTAAACGTGGCTATTGTACTTTTGTCAATTCACAGTATTGGAACGTTATTTGCAGCACGTCTGCCTGCATTGCACACTCAAACTTTTTTAAACTCAGCCATTATACTAGCAAACACTCACTGTACATAGTTGTATCCTAAACGTGGCTATTGTACTTTTGTCAATTCACAGTATTGGAACGTTATTAGCAGCACGTCTGCCTGCATTGCACACTCAAACTTTTTTAAACTCAGCCATTATACTAGCAAACACTCACTGTACCTAGTTGTATCCTAAACGTGGCTATTGTACTTTTGTCAATTCACAGTATTGGAACGTTATTTGCAGGACATCTGCCTGCCTTGCACACTCAAACTTTTTTAAACTCAGCCATTATACTAGCAAACACTCACTGTACCTAGTTGTATCCTAAACGTGGCTATTGTACTTTTGTCAATTCACAGTATTGGAACGTTATTTGCAGGACATCTGCCTGCATTGCACACTCAAACTTTTTTAAACTCAGCCATTATACTAGCAAACACTCACTGTACCTAGTTGTATCCTAAACGTGGCTATTGTACTTTTGTCAATTCACACTACTGCAAATCTATGTGCAGCACCTCTGCATGACAACCTCGTGCTCTGTTTTTAATAAGCTATAATGATAGCACAAAATACTGCCATTTTGTGGCATCATAGAACTGGCTGTTGTATTCCATTAGTGCACCACTGGTGACAAGCTATTTCTAGCACCTCTACATCGCACCCTGATGCACATTTTGCTACGCTAATGTTATAGCAAACTCATGGAATTCATTGCTGCATTTCATAATTCGGAGGGATAGAAAGTCAGGCTTCCTTTAGCTTTTCCTTCTGTTCATAGACAGCATCTCCAAGACAAATTTCCCCTCCACGTCTAAGTGTGGAGAGGCAGCTAGTGCGCATGCGTGTGCCGATGTACCCCAGCTGCAGCATAATTACAGTGTTTCGCCTAGTGAGTATGCTCAGCCTGACTGTGCCATTCCTGACGCTAAGTTTTCATTTCGGGATACAGCGCATGCTCCCACACTAAGTGTGAAAAGCCTCTTTGCACAGGTGCTTGCATTCCGTGCCGGGTATAAGTCCTGTTTTGGGCATAGACACCATGCTAAAGCTGATAGTCTTTTTTCAGAGACTGTATTTCATGCTACTGAGCATGCTCAGGCACTTCCTGCATCAGAGACTAGGTCCGGTAATGAACTCTTTGGCCCTGGCCCTGATGTGGGGGTCCCATATAGACCACAGGGCATCAGGTGTCCTCCCAAATGGCTTGCAGAGGCCCACACCTATGACTTGTCACCGCATTATTGATGCTCAGACGATGACTGGTGAGGTGTTTGGGTCATGGCAGCCATGAGGTCATCATTGAAGTTGCGTTTCCAAATAGGACGCTAGTTATGCCACTCATGACGTGTCACTCTACTTTTGTCTCCAGGAGGTGCATTGTGGTTCACCCTGGTTTGGGGCGGACCCAGGTTATAAAAGGGGCTGGAGCCAACAAGGAGGTGCGCAGTCTTCTATTATGCTCCGAAAGAGCACACCTCCATGTGTTGAACCCATTGCGGCTTTAGGCCAGAGGTAGGCAGGGATCGGGTGGTGGATGCAGGCCACCACCACAGTTGGTAACGCAGAACGGTTAAGACCAGCTCCTGTCCTAACAGTCCTGCTTGTGCAGCCCAGTGGCATTAACAGGCCTGCTGCTGCTGATGCGCCTGCTGTCCACAGGTGTGGCCCCTACGCACACGGTCAGCGTACTCAATGGCCCCTGTGTTGTTAACAGGGAGTTCCTGGGCTGGGTGGGCATGTGGACCCTGTGACGCTAACAGGGCTCACAGTCTCCAGATCCGAATGGCGTCTAACTCGGTTCAGGCTACTATTAGTTTCATAGCCACACAGCTCTGTATCCTCCACCAAACCTTCAAGTTGCCAACCTCTCCTTTTCCAACTGGGAGCACGGTGGACACTGACTGCTGATGGGGATATATACCTTTCTCTTTCTTTTCTTATTAATTTTCGTTATATAGCGGTCACAGATTATATACCACTTTATCCAAATCTGCCAGTCCCACTGTAACAGATGTTGTTTCTTCAGCAAATGTTACAGTTGCTTAACCACCAAATCCACGGACCAAAACTTTTTTCCCCTTTCCAACACACCTGTTCCCCTTTCCAACAGCATCTGTCCTTTTTCAACTCATTTTGGGATATGACCAAAAGTGCAACTGTGCAGGGACACCGTACTCAACGCCATCTCAGCACAGCAGCCATCCCTCGGTCCCTCCGATGTGGACAAGTAAAAGACCATTTCCTCCTATCCATGACAAAGCGTTGAGATTCACTCTGTGCAGCACTGGTGTTTAGTGGACAAGTAGATCTAAGATTGCGTACCACATTCTGCAGATACTCCTGTATACGTGCGTCTATTTCTATGGCAGGAATTAGTTCGCCAAATTTTGTCTTGTACCGGGGATCTAACAGTGTGGCAACCCAGTATTCAGGATTAGTTCAAATTCATACAATCCGAGGGTCATGTAGGTAGTGCAGCAAGAAGGCGCTCATGTGTCTTGTGCATCCAGGAGGACCAAGTCCTTGGTGTGTTGGTGGCAGAGAGGTGAGAATCGTGCATCCTTCCTCTGCCCTCTCCCCCCAACCTCGCACAACCGAAATGTGAGCAAGCTCTCACTCATCTGTTGAGTCTTCCATGCCCATCGCCAGTTCGTCCTCCATTTCTTCATGGGCTCCTGCACTTTCATCAACACTTTTTGCTGATACTATGCGCCCTTGTTAATCCCTCTCCCTCACCATGACTGCCGCATAGGTGCCGCTGACCATCTGGACCTCGTAGATCTTGTTATCCCTTCCGCATATGACTCCTCCTGTACTTCCTCCCCTTCCTCTTGTCCCAACACCTGACTCCGAATAATAATTACAGTGTGCTCCATCATGTAGATGACCAGAATTGTCACGCTGAGAATGACATTGCCAGTGCTAAACATCTTCGTCGACATTTCAAAACTGTGTAGCAGGGTGCATAGGTCCTTGATCTGACACCACTCCAGCAGCGTGATCTGCACCACCTCTGGATCAAGTTATCCCAGGCTATATGTCTTACCGTATTTCAGCAGGGCTCTGCGGTGCTGCCACACACGCTGCAACATGTGCAGATTCCAATTCCTGCGTGTCGAAACATCGCATTTACGGCGTTTAACTGCCAGACCCTAAGACTTCCGGAGTGATGAAAGTTGTTGAGCTGCTGTGTGCGCACGATGGAAGTGAGCACATAGCGAGCGTGCCCACTGCACAAGGCCATGTAGGCCGTGATGGTGTTTTAAAAATTGCTGGCGAATTCGGTTCAACACGTGAGCCCTAAAAGGCACGTGTGTCACATTGCCCTGAGGATGGCCCGCAGCCAGGTTTGCATCATTGCCGCACACGGCTGTTAAGTCACCAACGGAGTCCGCTCCGTCAATTTGTACTCCGGTCGCCAGGTGACAACGTGTTCCTTTCATGAATAGTGCTGATGATGGGAGAGTAGTCGATGCCAGCGGCGCAGGTGGACGCAGGTTATGCTCACCCACTGGGCTGCATTACCTTGACAGATGCAGAATCTCTGGCTGAATGTAGCTGGTGGGTATCTCACAGATGAAATACCATCATTCAGCTACAACCAATGGGAAGACACCACACCCTTTTTTATGCCCATCCTGTCTGCAGACCACTGCCAGACATAGCTATGAACCTCTGGTTAATTTTACCCCCAGTTCAGTTTTATGATTTTGTGTGCTTGTTACCTGACTACTTTTCCTGCTTGCTGTTTATGTACCTTGTTGGCCGATACGCATTTCACCTCTGCTTGTTTTCTGATTCTTTCCTGGCCGTCCCATTCTGTTCCTGTTCCTCAATTAATGTTTTGACCCTGCCTGACTACTATTCTCTGTAATAGCGGTGTGACTCACATTTCCCATACATTTCAAAGTAAAACTTTGACCGCCTGATGGCATTGAGCTCTGCTGCCAGCATAGTAAGGAGGTGTGTGGTAGTCCTTGTGCGCAGTTGCAAGGAAGGGTGGCCTGACCACACAGGGTTTGCGCCAAGGTAGAGGACCCACACAAGGTTGAAGAGGCAGAAGCAGTGTATTAACTTCTACATACAGAACAAGGATTGAAACAACTCGTGGGGACGGCAAGACTTGTACAGCAGACCCTTCTTCATCTCTCACCATAGTTTGCCAGTGCCCAGTCAGTGACATGTAATGACCCTGTCTATGCTTACTGGTCCAAGTATCTGTGTTGAAATGCACCCTGTCGCACACAGATTTTCTCAAGGAAGTGGTGATGTTGTGTGCGACATGCTGGTGTAGCGCGGGCATGCTTTTCTTGGAGAAGCAGTGGTGATTGGGCATCTGGTACTGGGGCACAGCGACAGACATAAGGTCTGTAAAATCCTGTGTGTCCACTACGCGTAAAGGCAGCATTTCGGTAGCCAACAGCTTACAGAGGGATAGAGTCAACCACTTAGCTTTGTCATGGGTCGCAGTAAGTGGCCTTTTATTTGACCACATCTGAGGGACAGAGATCTGGCTGCTGTCTGTAGACGGTGTTGAGTAGGGTGTCCCTGGAAAAATGCAGGTTTGTGAGAAAAGTGCAGGCGGAGACATGATGTTGCCTTCATCTTGCCTTCAGATCTGTTCATCTTGTATCATTTTTAAAAAACACAGCAAGCAAGGGTTACTCCAAGCGGAGTCTACCTTTTTTCCCCAAATTGGGCACACAGACACCCCATCAGTGGCAGGACTTGTGCCCTAGTTGCAAACAGGATGTTTTGATTTGCATCAAGCACATTCCAAATCCACAAGCATTTACTCTCCCCAGGATGACACAGGGGTAGTAAATTCCTTCTGGATCCATGACTTGTTCATTTTGATGAACGTCAGTCTGTCCATATTGTCACTGGACAGACGCGTGCGCTTATCTGTCAGCACACACCCAGCAGCACTGAAGACACGTTCAGAGACAACGCTGGCAGCTGGACACGACAAAATCTTCAAGGCGTAACTGGAGAGCTCTTGACATTTTTCTAGATTTGAAGCACAAAAGGAGCAAGGCTCCATTTGCAAAGTCATTGCATCGATGTTCATTTGGAGATACTCCTGTATCATCCTCTCCATCCGTTGACTATGTGACACACTTGATGTCTCTGGTGGCCTTGCAAAGGAGGGTCTAAAAAAATTATGAAAAGATTCCATAAAATTGCTGTTACCAGCACCAGATACGGTCCTACTGGTACGGGTAGACTGTTGAAGATGACGAGGCCGTCCCATGTTTGTCAAGTTACAACTGGGAGAATCACTCCCTTCACCTGCACGGTTGTTTGGTGGAAAAGCCGAGCTAAGATCGAGTAACAGCTTCTGCTGATACTCCTGCATACGTGCGTCCCTTTCTATGGGTGGAATTATGTCACAAAATTTGGACTTGTCCCGGGGATCTAATAGTGTGGCAAGCCAGTAGTCATCATCACTTCTAATTTTGACAATACGAGGGTCATGTTGGAGGTAGTGCAACAAGAAGGCACTCATGTGTCTTGCGCAGCCATGCGGACCAAGTACACGCTGTGTTTGTGGCATAGAGGTGCTAACCGTTCTTTCTTCCTCTGTCATCTCCCCCCAACCTCTTTCAACTTAAATTTGACCAAGGTCCCCCTCATCAGCTGAGTCTTCCATGTCCATGGACAGTTCGTCCTCCATATCTTCATGTCCTCCTGCACCTTCCTCAACATCTCGCCTGCTACCATGCGCCCTTGTTGATCCCTGTCCCCCATGGTCCCATGCCTGCCGCGTTGGTGATGATGAACGTCTGGACCTTGGTGATGTTGTTGTGTCTTGCGCATATGAATCCTCCTGTAGTTCCTCCCCTTCCTGTTTCCCACCCCCTGACTCCGAATAGTGTTTAGCGTGTGCTCCAGCATGTAAATGACTGTAATCATGCTGATAATGGCATTTGTCAGCGCTAAACATATTCGTCGCCATGTCGAAACTGTGCAGAAGGGTGCATAGGTCCGTGATCTGAGATCACTCCATCAGGGTGATCTGCCCCACCTCTGCATCTCGTTGGCCCAGGCTATACGTCATGACGTATTGCACCAGGGCTCTGCGGTGCTGCCACAGTCGCTGTAACATGTGGAGAGTTGAATTCCAGCGTGTCGCCACATCGCATTTCAGGCGATGAACCGGCAGGCCGAAAGACTTCTGGAGCGATGCAAGTCGCTCAGCTGCGGCGCTTGAACGGCGGAAGTGAGCACTGCAGACAGTTTCCGTGCCCTGGTCAGAAGGCCATCTAGGCCGGGATAGTGTGTTAAAAATTGCTGGACAACAAGGTTCAACACGTGAGCCATACAAGGCACGTGTGTCACCTTGCCCAGGCGAAGGGCCGCACCCAGGTTTGCAGCATTGTCGCACACGGCCTTACCAGGCTGCAGGTTGAGTGGAGACAACCATTTATTAAACTCGGACCGCAGAGCTGACCACAACTCCTCAGCTGTGTGACTCTTATTCCCAAGACATGTCAAGCTAAAGACCGCCTGATGCCGTTGCGCTCTGCTGCCAGCATAGTAATGAGGGGTGCGTGATTCCTTCTGCGCAGTGAGAACGCTGGTGGCCTGACCAGGCAGGCTTGGGGCGGAGGTGGAGGACCCAGATGAGGTGGAGGATGCAGAAGCAGTGGCGGAACTTGGACAGACAGAGGATTGACACACAAGTCGTGGGGACGGCAAGACTTGTGCAGCAGACCCTTCACCATCTATCACCATAGTTACCCAGTGCCCAGTCAGCGACATGTAACGTCCCTGTCCATGCTTACTGGTCCAAGTATCGGTGCTGAAATTCACCCGTTCACACACAGAGTTTCTCAAGGAAGCGGTGATATTGTGTGCGACATGCTGGTGTAGCGCGGGCACACCTTTCTTAGAGAAGTAGTGGCGACTAGGCATCTGGTACTGGGGCACAGCGACAGATATAAGGTCTCTAAAATCCTGTGTGTCCACTAGGCGGAAAGGCAGCATTTCTGTAGCCAACAGCTTACAGAGGGATAGAGTCAACCTCTTCGCTTTGTCATGGGTCGAAGGAAGTGGCCTTTTATTTGACCACATCTGAGGGACAGAGATCTGGCTGCTGTGTGTAGACGGTGTTGAGTAGGGTGTCCCTGGAAAAATGCAGCTTTGGGAGGAAAGTGCAGGCGGAGACATGATGTTGCCTTCATCCAAAGTTGGTACTATCGATGTCTGAGAGAGCTGTACACACTCACTTGTTTCCCCTTCCAAACCAACTGACGACCTACCAAGCAAACTGCCTGTTGCGGTTACAGTGGTGGAAGTTGTGGGTGGAAAAACAGGTGTGACAGCTGTCCCCACAGTCCTAGAAGATGACGAGCGCGCGGATGCCCTGGAAGAGGCAGGCGGTGGATGGTTGGCTCCACTAGGCCGCATTGCAGCACGGTGAGCTTCCCACCAGGCCATATGATATTTATTCATGTGACGATTCATGGAAGAAGTTGTCAAACTGCTGAGGTTTTGACCTCTACTAAGATAACCATGGCAAATGTTACAGATCACATAATTTGGCCGATCTTTTTTTATGTCAAAAAAGGACCAGGCTAGGCAAGGCTTAGAGGCCATGCGACCTGTTGATCCACCCCGAATAATGCTCAGAGGAAGAGTGCTGGCTGAGGATGCAGTTGTAGACGTGCTACCAGTGCTCCGACTGTGTCCAGGAAGGCGCCAGGTTACTTCGACGTCGGTTGCATCCTCCTCCACCGCCTCTATTGACCTCCTCGAGTGTCTGACTGTGGGTTGACAGTAGGTGGGATCTAGAACTTCATCATCAATTGTTGTGTTTGCACTCCCCTCCCCCTCAGACCGAGTTTCTTCTTGCCCTGACCGAATATTTAAGTTGTCATCCCAATCGGGTATCTGCGTCTCATCTTCATCAGTATGTTCCTCATTGCCTATAACCACAGTTGTTGGAAAGGCAGCATTTTGGTAGCCAACAGTTTGCATTTTATGAAAGTCAACCTCCAAGCCATGTCATGCCCTTCTAAAAGCATGTATAACACAGCGAGGGGACTCCAACCACAGTCTCCCTCGTTGCCACTCACTGGGCCACACACACCCCACTTGACTGGCATCGGTTGAGCCCCCTTTTGAAAAAGAAAAAGATGCTTTGCATGAAGCACTCTCAAAAATACGCGTGCCTTTCCCGTCCCCTGGCTGACCCCGGGGAAGAAAAGTCCTCTGAGAGCCATGACTTGTTCATCTTGGTTCTTTTAGAAACACAGCGAGGGGACTCCAACCACAGTCTCCCTCGTTGCCACTCACTGGGCCACACACACCCCACTTGACTGGCATCGGTTGAGCCCCCTTTTGAAAAAGAAAAAGATGCTTTGCATGAAGCACTCTCAAAAATACGCGTGCCTTTCCCGTCCCCTGGCTGACCCCGGGGAAGAAAAGTCCTCTGAGAGCCATGACTTGTTCATCTTGGTTCTTTTAGAAACACAGCGAGGGGACTCCAACCACAGTCTCCCTCGTTGCCACTCACTGGGCCACACACACCCCACTTGACTGGCATCGGTTGAGCCCCCTTTTGAAAAAGAAAAAGATGCTTTGCATGAAGCACTCTCAAAAATACGCGTGCCTTTCCCGTCCCCTGGCTGACCCCGGGGAAGAAAAGTCCTCTGAGAGCCATGACTTGTTCATCTTGGTTCTTTTAGAAACACAGCGAGGGGACTCCAACCACAGTCTCCCTCGTTGCCACTCACTGGGCCACACACACCCCACTTGACTGGCATCGGTTGAGCCCCCTTTTGAAAAAGAAAAAGATGCTTTGCATGAAGCACTCTCAAAAATACGCGTGCCTTTCCCGTCCCCTGGCTGACCCCGGGGAAGAAAAGTCCTCTGAGAGCCATGACTTGTTCATCTTGGTTCTTTTAGAAACACAGCGAGGGGACTCCAACCACAGTCTCCCTCGTTGCCACTCACTGGGCCACACACACCCCACTTGACTGGCATCGGTTGAGCCCCCTTTTGAAAAAGAAAAAGATGCTTTGCATGAAGCACTCTCAAAAATACGCGTGCCTTTCCCGTCCCCTGGCTGACCCCGGGGAAGAAAAGTCCTCTGAGAGCCATGACTTGTTCATCTTGGTTCTTTTAGAAACACAGCGAGGGGACTCCAACCACAGTCTCCCTCGTTGCCACTCACTGGGCCACACACACCCCACTTGACTGGCATCGGTTGAGCCCCCTTTTGAAAAAGAAAAAGATGCTTTGCATGAAGCACTCTCAAAAATACGCGTGCCTTTCCCGTCCCCTGGCTGACCCCGGGGAAGAAAAGTCCTCTGAGAGCCATGACTTGTTCATCTTGGTTCTTTTAGAAACACAGCGAGGGGACTCCAACCACAGTCTCCCTCGTTGCCACTCACTGGGCCACACACACCCCACTTGACTGGCATCGGTTGAGCCCCCTTTTGAAAAAGAAAAAGATGCTTTGCATGAAGCACTCTCAAAAATACGCGTGCCTTTCCCGTCCCCTGGCTGACCCCGGGGAAGAAAAGTCCTCTGAGAGCCATGACTTGTTCATCTTGGTTCTTTTAGAAACACAGCGAGGGGACTCCAACCACAGTCTCCCTCGTTGCCACTCACTGGGCCACACACACCCCACTTGACTGGCATCGGTTGAGCCCCCTTTTGAAAAAGAAAAAGATGCTTTGCATGAAGCACTCTCAAAAATACGCGTGCCTTTCCCGTCCCCTGGCTGACCCCGGGGAAGAAAAGTCCTCTGAGAGCCATGACTTGTTCATCTTGGTTCTTTTAGAAACACAGCGAGGGGACTCCAACCACAGTCTCCCTCGTTGCCACTCACTGGGCCACACACACCCCACTTGACTGGCATCGGTTGAGCCCCCTTTTGAAAAAGAAAAAGATGCTTTGCATGAAGCACTCTCAAAAATACGCGTGCCTTTCCCGTCCCCTGGCTGACCCCGGGGAAGAAAAGTCCTCTGAGAGCCATGACTTGTTCATCTTGGTTCTTTTAGAAACACAGCGAGGGGACTCCAACCACAGTCTCCCTCGTTGCCACTCACTGGGCCACACACACCCCACTTGACTGGCATCGGTTGAGCCCCCTTTTGAAAAAGAAAAAGATGCTTTGCATGAAGCACTCTCAAAAATACGGGTGCCTTTCCCGTCCCCTGGCTGACCCCGGGGAAGAAAAGTCCTCTGAGAGCCATGACTTGTTCATCTTGGTTCTTTTAGAAACACAGCGAGGGGACTCCAACCACAGTCTCCCTCGTTGCCACTCACTGGGCCACACACACCCCACTTGACTGGCATCGGTTGAGCCCCCTTTTGAAAAAGAAAAAGATGCTTTGCATGAAGCACTCTCAAAAATACGCGTGCCTTTCCCGTCCCCTGGCTGACCCCGGGGAAGAAAAGTCCTCTGAGAGCCATGACTTGTTCATCTTGGTTCTTTTAGAAACACAGCGAGGGGACTCCAACCACAGTCTCCCTCGTTGCCACTCACTGGGCCACACACACCCCACTTGACTGGCATCGGTTGAGCCCCCTTTTGAAAAAGAAAAAGATGCTTTGCATGAAGCACTCTCAAAAATACGCGTGCCTTTCCCGTCCCCTGGCTGACCCCGGGGAAGAAAAGTCCTCTGAGAGCCATGACTTGTTCATCTTGGTTCTTTTAGAAACACAGTGAGGGGACTCCAACCACAGTCTCCCTCGTTGCCACTCACTGGGCCACACACACCCCACTTGACTGGCATCGGTTGAGCCCCCTTTTGAAAAAGAAAAAGATGCTTTGCATGAAGCACTCTCAAAAATACGCGTGCCTTTCCCGTCCCCTGGCTGACCCCGGGGAAGAAAAGTCCTCTGAGAGCCATGACTTGTTCATCTTGGTTCTTTTAGAAACACAGCGAGGGGACTCCAACCACAGTCTCCCTCGTTGCCACTCACTGGGCCACACACACCCCACTTGACTGGCATCGGTTGAGCCCCCTTTTGAAAAAGAAAAAGATGCTTTGCATGAAGCACTCTCAAAAATACGCGTGCCTTTCCCGTCCCCTGGCTGACCCCGGGGAAGAAAAGTCCTCTGAGAGCCATGACTTGTTCATCTTGGTTCTTTTAGAAACACAGCGAGGGGACTCCAACCACAGTCTCCCTCGTTGCCACTCACTGGGCCACACACACCCCACTTGACTGGCATCGGTTGAGCCCCCTTTTGAAAAAGAAAAAGATGCTTTGCATGAAGCACTCTCAAAAATACGCGTGCCTTTCCCGTCCCCTGGCTGACCCCGGGGAAGAAAAGTCCTCTGAGAGCCATGACTTGTTCATCTTGGTTCTTTTAGAAACACAGCGAGGGGACTCCAACCACAGTCTCCCTCGTTGCCACTCACTGGGCCACACACACCCCACTTGACTGGCATCGGTTGAGCCCCCTTTTGAAAAAGAAAAAGATGCTTTGCATGAAGCACTCTCAAAAATACGCGTGCCTTTCCCGTCCCCTGGCTGACCCCGGGGAAGAAAAGTCCTCTGAGAGCCATGACTTGTTCATCTTGGTTCTTTTAGAAACACAGCGAGGGGACTCCAACCACAGTCTCCCTCGTTGCCACTCACTGGGCCACACACACCCCACTTGACTGGCATCGGTTGAGCCCCCTTTTGAAAAAGAAAAAGATGCTTTGCATGAAGCACTCTCAAAAATACGCGTGCCTTTCCCGTCCCCTGGCTGACCCCGGGGAAGAAAAGTCCTCTGAGAGCCATGTCCACATTGTCAGTGGACAGACACGTGTGCTTATCTGCCAGCAGACCCACAGCAGCACTGAAGACAGGTTCCGAGAGAACGCTGGCTGCAGGACACGACAAGATCCCCAAGACGTACGTGGCGAGCTCAGGCAATTTATCAAGATTGGAAGCCAAGAATGAGCAGGGCTCAAGTTGCACAATAATGGCATGTTTCCTTGCATATACTCATATATCTGTGTGTCCTCCTCTTTTTCCTTGTCCAGCTCTTTTGTTTTCGCATGAGTATATGTCCTTGTCACTTTCCCATGTGTTGTGAGTTGTTTGTGACCTTTTGGACACCTTTGAGGGTGTTTTCTAGGTGTTTTTCTGTGTTTGTGATTGCCTGCCATTGTTTCCTATGCAGTTCGAGTTCGGTTCGTCGAACGTTCGACGAACCGAACTCGAACGGGAGGTCCGTTCGGCGAACCAACCTCGAGCCGAACCGCGACCGGTTCGCTCATCTCTAAGGAGGATATATTCAGTCTTGTCTCTGCAGTGGTGAGCGGTTTTGTTTCTTTTTTGTACGTGTGACATTAGTGTGACACAAAATGGAGAAAACACATATCTTTGAAATAAAATTACTTTCTATACTCATCTGTCTCCAGCGCTGCTGTATTTGTATTCACTGCACCGAGGACACGAAAGCAGCAGTGCCAGAGACAGCAGTGCCGAGGACAGGTAAGTAAAAGGTTGCTGATCTCCGTATGCTATCACGGATAGCACATAGAGAACACATGTGTACCAAAATCACGGCACATTGATGGCAATATGCATCTTCAACATGGACTGGGAAAACCATGTGATTTTATCAAGGACATGTGAAGGGAACCTTAGGCTGCTTCAGGGTTGTTATTATTGGGCTACTGTGCAGGTATCATATTTTCAGTAATGAGCGAGCACTAAAATGGTTGAGTACTCATTAGTCCAATAGAGTAGGTCAGATGCTCAGACGGGCTCAAATCGAGTAATGAGTATAAGGAAAGTGAATGGGAAACTCAAGAATTTTCACAGAAGACCGTAACAAGAGGGCTTGAAAATTGCTGAAATGGATGGAAACAGGGCTGTAATGGAATGGGAACAGCATGGGGAAGACGGATGTATTTCTGACTTTTAGGTCACTGCTGGGAGCAATGTCATCACAGAACTTTTAAAAAGTGACAATAAAACATGCAAAAGCAAAGATAATATGGATTTTACAGGAAAAAGTTAGTTTCCTGTATAACGATTTAAGGAAAAATTAAAAAGAGAAAATAAGCCTATTCCACCAATTAATACCTGAGCTATCTCTCACCATATTTCGCCATCCCCTATGATTACATTATCTGACATAGTAAAGGTTGAAATAAAACAAAATAAAACTACACCCACCGGTAGGCACCAGTAAATGTAATTTTAAGATTTTACTACCTTATCTGATATGTGGTATGTGTATATGGTCAGATACATCCTGTTTAATTTATGAAGAAGGTACTCATATGTAAGCTGTTACTTCTGCACTGTTAGGCAGATTCAGGGTTGTTATTATTGGGCTACTGTGCAGGTATCCTATATTTAGTGATGGGTGAGCACTAAAATGCTCGAGTACTCATTACTTCAATTGACCAGGTTGGAAACTCATTTGAGTAATGAGTATAATGGAAGTCATGGGAATTGCAAGCATTTTCACAGAAAACCCTAACAGAAGGGTGTGTTGTCTGCCTTTTGCTCGGCATATTGTGGATCAAATGGACAGGTTGCTGGGTGGGCTGGAGAGAACCCAGCAGTCATGGTGCACATTTGTATTAATGACAAAGTTAGTGGGAGGTGGAAGGTCCTTAAAAATGATTACAGAAAACTAGGAGAGAAGCTGAAGTCCAGGACCTCCAAGGTGGTGTTTTCAGAAATACTACTGGTGCTACGAGCATCACTAGAAAGACAGCGAGAGCTTAAAAAGATAAATATGTGACTTAGAAATTTTTACAAGAAGGAAAAGTTTGGGATCATGGAGAACTGGGCCAACACCTCTGTTGGCTATAGGCTCTATGGTAGGGATGCGCTGCACCTTAATGGGGAGGCGGCAACTATGCTGGGGGAAAAAAATATAGTCAGACGGATGGAGCTTTTAAAACTAGAATCTTGGGGGAGAGTAGTTATACAAAAAAGGGGATAGATAGAGAAGACAGAGAGAGAGACACCAGAGGTCAAGGCAGTTTTTTTTTGGGGGGACAAGGATATGCAAGGCAATTAGGAAGACTAGGAGTGAATAATGTGTTAATAGTATTAAATTCTGGTGGTAAATGCAAGAAGCCTTGCAAACAAAATGAATGAATTGGAGACTCTTATGTCAACCATGTTGTGGTGGGCATTACGGAAACCTGTCTGGGTGACAACCATGACTGGATGACAATTATAAATGGTTATACCACATTAAGAAAGGTCAAGTGGGAAAAAAGGTGGAGGGGTGTGTATATTTATCAAATCTAACTTAAGACCTGTGCTCAATGATAACACTGGTGGGAGCTGAAAAATGTAGAGTCAGTATGAGTAAATGTACATGGGGAGGGTAATATTGGAAAGCTGCTAATTGGAGTTTGATATAAGCCTCCCATCATAGCTGACCAGGTATAGGATCAAATGCTGTAACAAATTGTAAAGACAGCAAATAATAATATGAAAGGCCTTATTATGGGGGTTTTCAACTATCCAGACATTCAGTGGGACATAGAATCTTCTGGTTGTGCAAGTTCTTAACTTTAATTCAAGACAATCACCTCTCTCAGTTGGTAGATGAACTGATTAGGGGAAATAATTTACTGGATTTAGTCCTGTCAATAGACCAGATATAATTTAAGATAATTCACTGGATTTAGTCCTGTCAAATAGACCAAATATAATTTAGGATAATTTCAGATATGCAGTATATACCAGGGAGCAGTTGGGCAATAGTGACCATAATTTGGTTTCAATGTAATATTCAATATAACATTTGAAAGGGGAAATGCTAAAACCTGGAGTTTTAGAAAAGCTGATTTCAACAAATTAAGGGAAGACCTTAATCGTGTAGATTGGGACTATGTCATGGTAACTGGGGATACCAAACATTAATAGGCAAGTTTACGGATATACTACTAGAGTCCTGTAAACAAAACTTATACCTTCTGGTAATAAAATGTCCAGGAATAAAAAAAAACCCACTATGAATAAATAAGACAGTAGAAAGTATAATAAAATAAAAACAAAGGGCATTCAAAATCTTGAAGGCTGATCACACAGAATTAGCATTTCAGGAGTATAAAATTCTTAATAGGAAATGTAAAATCGAAATCAAGCTAGTAAAATTAGCTACTGAAACAAAACTGGACAAATACATTAAAATAAACCCCAAACTTTTTTATAATTACCCCAATGCCAAAAAGAAAAAAAGTTGGTTTTGGCCCCATAAAAGATTATAAAAGGATAATTATGGAGCACAAAGAAAAGGCTGAGATATTAAACAGGTGCTTTTAATCTGTGTTTACCAAGGAACTGACTGTTCCAGAGAATATTCAACAAGGCAAAATCAAAGTCCCCCTAATATAACTAATTCACACAAGAAGTACGCATGCATCTGAGTAAATTAAACATTGACAAATTATCCAGGCCTGACAGCATGCATCCATTGATATTGAGGGAATTGAGCTCATTATTTGACAGACCGCTATAACTTATCTTTTAAGACAACAGGTTTGGTACCTCCAGAATAGAGAATGGCTGATGTGCTAGTGATATTTAAGAAAGTTAAGAAGGTGGATCCAGGCAACTACCATCCGGTAAGTCTGACATCGGTGGTGTGCAAGGTTATTGAGAGCATTTTAAGAGATAATATGCAACAATATATTAGAGAGAATAATATAATAATTGACAGACAGCATGGATTCATTGAAGGTAAGTCGTGTATAACCAACATGTCACGTTGGGTTTCTATGAGGAATCGAGTCCAAATCTAGATATTGGTAATGCAGCTGATGTGATTAATTTGGACTTTTCAAAGGCATTTGATACTGAGCTACATAACAGTCTTATAATGAAGCCCCAGCATCTAGGACTAGGGGAAACTAGAAGCAGATGCGTAAGGAATTAGATAAAAGATAGGAAACAAAAAGTCGTCATAAATGGTACCTTTTCTAATTGGGCTATAGCCAGCAGCTGGGTACTACAGGGATCTGTACTAGCCTAGATTCTTTTAAATCTCTTTATTAATGACCTTGTGGAAGGGATTGAGAGTAAAGTGTCAGTCTTTGATGAAGACACCAAACTATGTAGGATAAATAAAAACTGTCCGAGACAGTACAATAGCTCAAAACAATCTGGATAAGATATCAGAATGGGCAGACACTTGGCAAATGAGATTTAATGTTGATAAATGTAGAGTAATGAAACTAAGATTGAGTAATCCTATTGTTGCATATACATTAAATGGAAGTAAACTTGGGACTACGAACTAGGAGAAAGACTTGAGTATTCTGGTTTCAAGTAAGCTGAGCCACAGTACTCAATGTCATGCAGCAGCTGCAAAAGCAAACAAGATTTTAGGCTGTATAAAAAGAGAGATTAGATCCAACATATTGTTTACCTCTATGAATGCCTTGTAAAGCCACATCTGGAATATGGGATTCAGTTTTTTGCTCCACATTTTAAAAAAGGATATTCAGAAGTTAGAGTCAGTTCAAAGGCGGGCAACTAGATTATTGCATACTGCACTAAAGGGTGTTTAATCTTGTATTTAGCCACAAAATAAATAAATAAATAAATAATTAAACAATCTTAGGTATTACAAAACAGAGGTCACTCCATGCTGTTTTTTTACATTGTTTATTTTTAAATAAATAAATGATAAAAAAAAACATGGGTTTCCCCTCAAATTGAATCACCAGCCAAGGTGAAGTGACAGCTATTCTCAGCGGCCCCTGAAGTGGCGCATTCATGAGATGCACTGATCCTGACACTATGCATTAGCTCTAACTGTTGCCCTGGTGTGGTGAAAAATGGGGTGACATATCGGGTTAAAGCCAGCAGTGAATTAACAGCTGTCATCAAGCCCTGGTATTAGTAATGGGTGAGTGTCTAGCAGACACCTCCATTACTAACCCAATAGATGTAAATAGAAATAAACACAAAAAAATGTTTTATTTATAAAAGCACCCCCAACACTAGGCCTTATTCACCAATTTATTATATAAAAAAAGCCTTGAAGTTCCACCATAATCCACATGGAGGTCCCAAGACATTCCACAAAAGCGACCCTAAATGCCATAAAAAGAGAGAATTAGTAAAAAAATAAAGACAAGAGACACCTTTATTCACCCAATTTATTCCCTATCAAAATCCTAAGCAGGTCTGCTATAATCCATATGGAGGTCACATGACGCCCCCAGACTCAGTGTCCCAGCCTATGAAGAACATTCATAGAACAAATCTTATAGGCTGACACAATAGTCACTGGAAGCTCTCATGTTGCACTTTGTGAGAATGGCCGCTGGCAGTAAACTGCGGTCACCTCATGAGGTCACCGCAGTTCACTGTAAGTGAATTGCAGAGTAGCGTGTGATCTGGCAGCTGTGAAGAGATGTGATGTCATGAGTGAACAAAAAGTATCTCTAGAGATGATGGCACTGAACTGCAGTAAATCCTTGACGTTACAACTTGTCAAAGCCGACGCTGCTTTTCCTGCTACTGTGTGACCAACTTGCTTTGACATATGGTGACGTCATGAGGTCACTGCAATGCAGTGCCGCCAGCCCTCGTGACACTTTGCTTGAGAACTGCTTTAGTGTACTGTAGTCAACTCATGATGTCACCACTCGTCACAGCTGCCTGCGGTTCGTACGCTACTATGTGACCCACTTACAGTTAACTACGATGACATCATGAGGACATGAAAGTTCACTGCCAGTAGCGGGTATCACACAGTACAGCATGAGATCTAGCAGTGGCTACTAGAGATGAGCGAACCGGTCGCGGTTCGGCTCGAGGTTGGTTCGCCGAACGGACCTCCCGTTCGAGTTCGGTTCGTTGAACGTTCGACGAACCGAACTCGAACTGCATAGGAAACAATGGCAGGCAATCACAAACACAGAAAAACACCTAGAAAACACCCTCAAAGGTGTCCAAAAGGTCACAAACAACTCACAACACATGGGAAAGTGACAAGGACATATACTCATGCGAAAACAAAAGAGCTGGACAAGGAAAAAGAGGAGGACACACAGATATATGAGTATATGCAAGGAAACATGCTATTATTGTGCAACTTGAGCCCTGCTCATTCTTGGCTTCCAATCTTGATAAATTGCCTGAGCTCGCCACGTACGTCTTGGGGATCTTGTCGTGTCCTGCAGCCAGCGTTCTCTCGGAACCTGTCTTCAGTGCTGCTGTGGGTCTGCTGGCAGATAAGCACACGTGTCTGTCCACTGACAATGTGGACATGGCTCTCAGAGGACTTTTCTTCCCCGGGGTCAGCCAGGGGACGGGAAAGGCACGCGTATTTTTGAGAGTGCTTCATGCAAAGCATCTTTTTCTTTTTCAAAAGGGGGCTCAACCGATGCCAGTCAAGTGGGGTGTGTGTGGCCCAGTGAGTGGCAACGAGGGAGACTGTGGTTGGAGTCCCCTCGCTGTGTTTCTAAAAGAACCAAGATGAACAAGTCATGGCTCTCAGAGGACTTTTCTTCCCCGGGGTCAGCCAGGGGACGGGAAAGGCACGCGTATTTTTGAGAGTGCTTCATGCAAAGCATCTTTTTCTTTTTCAAAAGGGGGCTCAACCGATGCCAGTCAAGTGGGGTGTGTGTGGCCCAGTGAGTGGCAACGAGGGAGACTGTGGTTGGAGTCCCCTCGCTGTGTTTCTAAAAGAACCAAGATGAACAAGTCATGGCTCTCAGAGGACTTTTCTTCCCCGGGGTCAGCCAGGGGACGGGAAAGGCACGCGTATTTTTGAGAGTGCTTCATGCAAAGCATCTTTTTCTTTTTCAAAAGGGGGCTCAACCGATGCCAGTCAAGTGGGGTGTGTGTGGCCCAGTGAGTGGCAACGAGGGAGACTGTGGTTGGAGTCCCCTCGCTGTGTTTCTAAAACAACCAAGATGAACAAGTCATGGCTCTCAGAGGACTTTTCTTCCCCGGGGTCAGCCAGGGGACGGGAAAGGCACGCGTATTTTTGAGAGTGCTTCATGCAAAGCATCTTTTTCTTTTTCAAAAGGGGGCTCAACCGATGCCAGTCAAGTGGGGTGTGTGTGGCCCAGTGAGTGGCAACGAGGGAGACTGTGGTTGGAGTCCCCTCGCTGTGTTTCTAAAAGAACCAAGATGAACAAGTCATGGCTCTCAGAGGACTTTTCTTCCCCGGGGTCAGCCAGGGGACGGGAAAGGCACGCGTATTTTTGAGAGTGCTTCATGCAAAGCATCTTTTTCTTTTTCAAAAGGGGGCTCAACCGATGCCAGTCAAGTGGGGTGTGTGTGGCCCAGTGAGTGGCAACGAGGGAGACTGTGGTTGGAGTCCCCTCGCTGTGTTTCTAAAAGAACCAAGATGAACAAGTCATGGCTCTCAGAGGACTTTTCTTCCCCGGGGTCAGCCAGGGGACGGGAAAGGCACGCGTATTTTTGAGAGTGCTTCATGCAAAGCATCTTTTTCTTTTTCAAAAGGGGGCTCAACCAATGCCAGTCAAGTGGGGTGTGTGTGGCCCAGTGAGTGGCAACGAGGGAGACTGTGGTTGGAGTCCCCTCGCTGTGTTTCTAAAAGAACCAAGATGAACAAGTCATGGCTCTCAGAGGACTTTTCTTCCCCGGGGTCAGCCAGGGGACGGGAAAGGCACGCGTATTTTTGAGAGTGCTTCATGCAAAGCATCTTTTTCTTTTTCAAAAGGGGGCTCAACCGATGCCAGTCAAGTGGGGTGTGTGGCCCAGTGAGTGGCAACGAGGGAGACTGTGGTTGGAGTCCCCTCGCTGTGTTTCTAAAAGAACCAAGATGAACAAGTCATGGCTCTCAGAGGACTTTTCTTCCCCGGGGTCAGCCAGGGGACGGGAAAGGCACGCGTATTTTTGAGAGTGCTTCATGCAAAGCATCTTTTTCTTTTTCAAAAGGGGGCTCAACCGATGCCAGTCAAGTGGGGTGTGTGTGGCCCAGTGAGTGGCAACGAGGGAGACTGTGGTTGGAGTCCCCTCGCTGTGTTTCTAAAAGAACCAAGATGAACAAGTCATGGCTCTCAGAGGACTTTTCTTCCCCGGGGTCAGCCAGGGGACGGGAAAGGCACGCGTATTTTTGAGAGTGCTTCATGCAAAGCATCTTTTTCTTTTTCAAAAGGGGGCTCAACCGATGCCAGTCAAGTGGGGTGTGTGTGGCCCAGTGAGTGGCAACGAGGGAGACTGTGGTTGGAGTCCCCTCGCTGTGTTATACATGCTTTTAGAAGGGCATGACATGGCTTGGAGGTTGACTTTCATAAAATGCAAACTGTTGGCTACCAAAATGCTGCCTTTCCAACAACTGTGGTTATAGGCAATGAGGAACATACTGATGAAGATGAGACGCAGATACCCGATTGGGATGACAACTTAAATATTCGGTCAGGGCAAGAAGAAACTCGGTCTGAGGGGGAGGGGAGTGCAAACACAACAATTGATGATGAAGTTCTAGATCCCACCTACTGTCAACCCACAGTCAGACACTCGAGGAGGTCAATAGAGGCGGTGGAGGAGGATGCAACTGACGTCGAAGTAACCTGGCGCCTTCCTGGACACAGTCGGAGCACTGGTAGCACGTCTACAACTGCATCCTCAGCCAGCACTCTGCCTCTGAGCATTATTCGGGGTGGATCAACAGGTCGCATGGCCTCTAAGCCTTGCCTAGCCTGGTCCTTTTTTGACATAAAAAAAGATCGGCCAAATTATGTGATCTGTAACATTTGCCATGGTTATCTTAGTAGAGGTCAAAACCTCAGCAGTTTGACAACTTCTTCCATGAATCGTCACATGAATAAATATCATATGGCCTGGTGGGAAGCTCACCGTGCTGCAATGCGGCCTAGTGGAGCCAACCATCCACCGCCTGCCCCTTCCAGGGCATCCGCGCGCTCGTCATCTTCTAGGACTGTGGGGACAGCTGTCACACCTGTTTTTCCACCCACAACTTCCACCACTGTAACCGCAACAGGCAGTTTGCTTGGTAGGTCGTCAGTTGGTTTGGAAGGGGAAACAAGTGAGTGTGTACAGCTCTCTCAGACATCGATAGCACCAACTTTGGATGAAGGCAACATCATGTCTCCGCCTGCACTTTCCTCCCAAAGCTGCATTTTTCCAGGGACACCCTACTCAACACCGTCTACACACAGCAGCCAGATCTCTGTCCCTCAGATGTGGTCAAATAAAAGGCCACTTCCTTCGACCCATGACAAAGCGAAGAGGTTGACTCTATCCCTCTGTAAGCTGTTGGCTACAGAAATGCTGCCTTTCCGCCTAGTGGACACACAGGATTTTAGAGACCTTATATCTGTCGCTGTGCCCCAGTACCAGATGCCTAGTCGCCACTACTTCTCTAAGAAAGGTGTGCCCGCGCTACACCAGCATGTCGCACACAATATCACCGCTTCCTTGAGAAACTCTGTGTGTGAACGGGTGAATTTCAGCACCGATACTTGGACCAGTAAGCATGGACAGGGACGTTACATGTCGCTGACTGGGCACTGGGTAACTATGGTGATAGATGGTGAAGGGTCTGCTGCACAAGTCTTGCCGTCCCCACGACTTGTGTGTCAATCCTCTGTCTGTCCAAGTTCCGCCACTGCTTCTGCATCCTCCACCTCATCTGGGTCCTCCACCTCCGCCCCAAGCCTGCCTGGTCAGGCCACCAGCGTTCTCACTGCGCAGAAGGAATCACGCACCCCTCATTACTATGCTGGCAGCAGAGCGCAACGGCATCAGGCGGTCTTTAGCTTGACATGTCTTGGGAATAAGAGTCACACAGCTGAGGAGTTGTGGTCAGCTCTGCGGTCCGAGTTTAATAAATGGTTGTCTCCACTCAACCTGCAGCCTGGTAAGGCCGTGTGCGACAATGCTGCAAACCTGGGTGCGGCCCTTCGCCTGGGCAAGGTGACACACGTGCCTTGTATGGCTCACGTGTTGAACCTTGTTGTCCAGCAATTTTTAACACACTATCCCGGCCTAGATGGCCTTCTGACCAGGGCACGGAAACTGTCTGCAGTGCTCACTTCCGCCGTTCAAGCGCCGCAGCTGAGCGACTTGCATCGCTCCAGAAGTCTTTCGGCCTGCCGGTTCATCGCCTGAAATGCGATGTGGCGACACGCTGGAATTCAACTCTCCACATGTTACAGCGACTGTGGCAGCACCGCAGAGCCCTGGTGCAATACGTCATGACGTATAGCCTGGGCCAACGAGATGCAGAGGTGGGGCAGATCACCCTGATGGAGTGATCTCAGATCACGGACCTATGCACCCTTCTGCACAGTTTCGACATGGCGACGAATATGTTTAGCGCTGACAAATGCCATTATCAGCATGACGATTACAGTCATTTACATGCTGGAGCACACGCTAAACACTATTCGGAGTCAGGGGGTGGGAAACAGGAAGGGGAGGAACTACAGGAGGATTCATATGCGCAAGACACAACAACATCACCAAGGTCCAGACGTTCATCATCACCAACGCGGCAGGCATGGGACCATGGGGGACAGGGATCAACAAGGGCGCATGGTAGCAGGCGAGATGTTGAGGAAGGTGCAGGAGGACATGAAGATATGGAGGACGAACTGTCCATGGACATGGAAGACTCAGCTGATGAGGGGGACCTTGGTCAAATTTAAGTTGAAAGAGGTTGGGGGGAGATGACAGAGGAAGAAAGAACGGTTAGCACCTCTATGCCACAAACACAGCGTGTACTTGGTCCGCATGGCTGCGCAAGACACATGAGTGCCTTCTTGTTGCACTACCTCCAACATGACCCTCGTATTGTCAAAATTAGAAGTGATGATGACTACTGGCTTGCCACACTATTAGATCCCCGGGACAAGTCCAAATTTTGTGACATAATTCCACCCATAGAAAGGGACGCACGTATGCAGGAGTATCAGCAGAAGCTGTTACTCGATCTTAGCTCGGCTTTTCCACCAAACAACCGTGCAGGTGAAGGGAGTGATTCTCCCAGTTGTAACTTGACAAACATGGGACGGCCTCGTCATCTTCAACAGTCTACCCGTACCAGTAGGACCGTATCTGGTGCTGGTAACAGCAATTTTATGGAATCTTTTCATAATTTTTTTAGACCCTCCTTTGCAAGGCCACCAGAGACATCAAGTGTGTCACATAGTCAACGGATGGAGAGGATGATACAGGAGTATCTCCAAATGAACATCGATGCAATGACTTTGCAAATGGAGCCTTGCTCCTTTTGTGCTTCAAATCTAGAAAAATGTCAAGAGCTCTCCAGTTACGCCTTGAAGATTTTGTCGTGTCCAGCTGCCAGCGTTGTCTCTGAACGTGTCTTCAGTGCTGCTGGGTGTGTGCTGACAGATAAGCGCACGCGTCTGTCCAGTGACAATGTGGACAGACTGACGTTCATCAAAATGAACAAGTCATGGATCCAGAAGGAATTTACTACCCCTGTGTCATCCTGGGGAGAGTAAATGCTTGTGGATTTGGAATGTGCTTGATGCAAATCAAAACATCCTGTTTGCAACTAGGGCACAAGTCCTGCCACTGATGGGGTGTCTGTGTGCCCAATTTGGGGAAAAAAGGTAGACTCCGCTTGGAGTAACCCTTGCTTGCTGTGTTTTTTAAAAATGATACAAGATGAACAGATCTGAAGGCAAGATGAAGGCAACATCATGTCTCCGCCTGCACTTTTCTCACAAACCTGCATTTTTCCAGGGACACCCTACTCAACACCGTCTACAGACAGCAGCCAGATCTCTGTCCCTCAGATGTGGTCAAATAAAAGGCCACTTACTGCGACCCATGACAAAGCTAAGTGGTTGACTCTATCCCTCTGTAAGCTGTTGGCTACCGAAATGCTGCCTTTACGCGTAGTGGACACACAGGATTTTACAGACCTTATGTCTGTCGCTGTGCCCCAGTACCAGATGCCCAATCACCACTGCTTCTCCAAGAAAAGCATGCCCGCGCTACACCAGCATGTCGCACACAACATCACCACTTCCTTGAGAAAATCTGTGTGCGACAGGGTGCATTTCAACACAGATACTTGGACCAGTAAGCATAGACAGCGTCATTACATGTCACTGACTGGGCACTGGCAAACTATGGTGAGAGATGGAGAAGGGTCTGCTGTACAAGTCTTGCCGTCCCCACGAGTTGTTTCAATCCTTGTTCTGTATGTAGAAGTTAATACACTGCTTCTGCCTCTTCAACCTCGTGTGGGTCCTCTACCTTGGCGCAAACCCTGTGTGGTCAGGCCACCCTTCCTTGCAACTGCGCACAAGGACTACCACACACCTCCTTACTATGCTGGCAGCAGAGCTCAATGCCATCAGGCGGTCAAAGTTTTACTTTGAAATGTATGGGAAATGTGAGTCACACCGCTATTACAGAGAATAGTAGTCAGGCAGGGTCAAAACATTAATTGAGGAACAGGAACAGAATGGGACGGCCAGGAAAGAATCAGAAAACAAGCAGAGGTGAAATGCGTATCGGCCAACAAGGTACATAAACAGCAAGCAGGAAAAGTAGTCAGATAACAAGCACACAAAATCATAAAACTGAACTGGGGGTAAAATTAACCAGAGGTTCATAGCTATGTCTGGCAGTGGTCTGCAGACAGGATGGGCATAAAAAAGGGTGTGGTGTCTTCCCATTGGTTGTAGCTGAATGATGGTATTTCATCTGTGAGATACCCACCAGCTACATTCAGCCAGAGATTCTGCATCTGTCAAGGTAATGCAGCCCAGTGGGTGAGCATAACCTGCGTCCACCTGCACCGCTGGCATCGACTACTCTCACATCATCAGCACTATTCATGAAAGGAACACGTTGTCACCTGGCGACCGGAGTACAAATTGACGGAGCGGACTCCGTTGGTGACTTAACAGCCGTGTGCGGCAATGATGCAAACCTGGCTGCGGGCCATCCTCAGGGCAATGTGACACACGTGCCTTTTAGGGCTCACGTGTTGAACCGAATTCGCCAGCAATTTTTAAAACACCATCACGGCCTACATGGCCTTGTGCAGTGGGCACGCTCGCTATGTGCTCACTTCCATCGTGCGCACACAGCAGCTCAACAACTTTCATCACTCCGGAAGTCTTAGGGTCTGGCAGTTAAACGCCGTAAATGCGATGTTTCGACACGCAGGAATTGGAATCTGCACATGTTGCAGCGTGTGTGGCAGCACCGCAGAGCCCTGCTGAAATACGGTAAGACATATAGCCTGGGATAACTTGATCCAGAGGTGGTGCAGATCACGCTGCTGGAGTGGTGTCAGATCAAGGACCTATGCACCCTGCTACACAGTTTTGAAATGTCGACGAAGATGTTTAGCACTGGCAATGTCATTCTCAGCGTGACAATTCTGGTCATCTACATGATGGAGCACACTGTAATTATTATTCGGAGTCAGGTGTTGGGACAAGAGGAAGGGGAGGAAGTACAGGAGGAGTCATATGCGGAAGGGATAACAAGATCTACGAGGTCCAGATGGTCAGCGGCACCTATGCGGCAGTCATGGTGAGGGAGAGGGATTAACAAGGGCGCATAGTATCAGCAAAAAGTGTTGATGAAAGTGCAGGAGCCCATGAAGAAATGGAGGACGAACTGGCGATGGGCATGGAAGACTCAGCAGATGAGTGAGAGCTTGCTCACATTTCGGTTGTGCGAGGTTGGGGGGAGAGGGCAGAGGAAGGATGCACGATTCTCACCTCTCTGCCACCAACACACCAAGGACTTGGTCCTCCTGGATGCACAAGACACATGAGCGCCTTCTTGCTGCACTACCTACATGACCCTCGGATTGTATGAATTTGAACTAATCCTGAATACTGGGTTGCCACACTGTTAGATCCCCGGTACAAGACAAAATTTGGCGAACTAATTCCTGCCATAGAAATAGACGCACGTATACAGGAGTATCTGCAGAATGTGGTACGCAATCTTAGATCTACTTGTCCACTAAACACCAGTGCTGCACAGAGTGAATCTCAACGCTTTGTCATGGATAGGAGGAAATGGTCTTTTACTTGTCCACATCGGAGGGACCGAGGGATGGCTGCTGTGCTGAGATGGCGTTGAGTACGGTGTCCCTGCACAGTTGCACTTTTGGTCATATCCCAAAATGAGTTGAAAAAGGACAGATGCTGTTGGAAAGGGGAACAGGTGTGTTGGAAAGGGGAAAAAAGTTTTGGTCCGTGGATTTGGTGGTTAAGCAACTGTAACATTTGCTGAAGAAACAACATCTGTTACAGTGGGACTGGCAGATTTGGATAAAGTGGTATATAATCTGTGACCGCTATATAACGAAAATTAATAAGAAAAGAAAGAGAAAGGTATATATCCCCATCAGCAGTCAGTGTCCACCGTGCTCCCAGTTGGAAAAGGAGAGGTTGGCAACTTGAAGGTTTGGTGGAGGATACAGAGCTGTGTGGCTATGAAACTAATAGTAGCCTGAACCGAGTTAGACGCCATTCGGATCTGGAGACTGTGAGCCCTGTTAGCGTCACAGGGTCCACATGCCCACCCAGCCCAGGAACTCCCTGTTAACAACACAGGGGCCATTGAGTACGCTGACCGTGTGCGTAGGGGCCACACCTGTTGACAGCAGGCGCATCAGCAGCAGCAGGCCTGTTAATGCCACTGGGCTGCACAAGCAGGACTGTTAGGACAGGAGCTGGTCTTAACCGTTCTGCGTTACCAACTGTGGTGGTGGCCTGCATCCACCACCCGATCCCTGCCTACCTCTGGCCTAAAGCCGCAATGGGTTCAACACATGGAGGTGTGCTCTTTCGGAGCATAATAGAAGACTGCGCACCTCCTTGTTGGCTCCAGCCCCTTTTATAACCTGGGTCCGCCCCAAACCAGGGTGAACCACAATGCACCTCCTGGAGACAAAAGTAGAGTGACACGTCATGAGTGGCATAACTAGCGTCCTATTTGGAAACGCAACTTCAATGATGACCTCATGGCTGCCATGACCCAAACACCTCACCAGTCATCGTCTGAGCATCAATAATGCGGTGACAAGTCATAGGTGTGGGCCTCTGCAAGCCATTTGGGAGGACACCTGATGCCCTGTGGTCTATATGGGACCCCCACATCAGGGCCAGGGCCAAAGAGTTCATTACCGGACCTAGTCTCTGATGCAGGAAGTGCCTGAGCATGCTCAGTAGCATGAAATACAGTCTCTGAAAAAAGACTATCAGCTTTAGCATGGTGTCTATGCCCAAAACAGGACTTATACCCGGCACGGAATGCAAGCACCTGTGCAAAGAGGCTTTTCACACTTAGTGTGGGAGCATGCGCTGTATCCCGAAATGAAAACTTAGCGTCAGGAATGGCACAGTCAGGCTGAGCATACTCACTAGGCGAAACACTGTAATTAGAAGAAAACAAAACTGAATATACCAGTCCATCCTAATCCTAAAGGACATAGAGAGTCACCAAATATAAACTGAAGAAACCTGTATTGACCTCCATATATAAAAATTATGCTCACTTATGAACAGACAATATTCTAAGATTATGAAAAATGTATTTATATAATACAAGGGGATACAAAAAAGTGCAACACAAAGTGCGATGTGCTTAAAAACAAGTGCTGACAGTCAGGGCAGCATGTCAAAATAAGACAGACCACAATAATCAGGAAACCTTGCAAGGCATGAATATGAACAAGTAGTATATATAGTCAAATTTCATATAATATAATCATGATAATACATATCCAGTTGTGTTGACAAAATAAGCAGCCTAGACATACACATACAGTGGTCACAAAGGACCTGACAAAAGGCAGGAGTATATAGAAAATTTAAGTACATACATAGTGAGACAAAATGATGAACGACATGATTAAACTCCACACCTGACCTGAATAGACATGCTTGTCTAGGAGCTACCAATAAATAAAGGTACATACAATGAAAGAAACGGTAGCCCTCTACCAGAAACATTCATTTATATAGCCAGCAAGAACATCCATAGTGTAACAGGGGTTAAACCAGGGAGGTATAATAGCCCACCAGGAAAAAACGTAGTCGCCTGCCTGACACGCCGCCCTGCACCTCAGACGCGTTTCGCCACCAGCTTCATCGGTGAGGTGCAGAAGTGACAGTCAGGGCTGCTTATATTGTGAGGGAACATTACTCACCATCCTATCGCGGCGCGCCCTGAAGATCCGATGCCCATCCTCCAGTGTGTCCGGCGTTCAGGAAGCGGGCCTGCGCATGCGCGCATCCCCGCACCCATGTGATCACCGGACACAGAGGGGAGGAGCAATCAGAGCTCCATGCGCGCACAGAATGGCGCCAAATCCACCATATTTGAATGGGGCAAGCAGAAGGGCAGTAGCATATCCGGGATATCAATATCAACCATACATTAAACATCATTTATATGCAGCCGATCCCGATATGCAGACATTATATAGTCCGTTGTTATCCATATGATGTTACGATCATTAGTCCATGAGCCTCCTCTTGTCCCGACATTTCCAATATAGAACGATACACGCAGCCATGACTGAAACAAACAATGAATTAAAAAATATGTTTAAGAAACATTAAAACGACACATGATGAGCAGTCATGAAAAGCCCCCTAAAAACAAATCCAATGCAGACCATGAGCTAAATACCTAATCACACCAAAAATGGTTTAAAGCTAATCATATCATTAAGGCCTTTGGGTTTTATTGTGTCTAAGGTTATGATCCATTTAGCTTCCTTCCTATAGATGGCATTTTTAAAGTCACCCCCTCGCGCACCAAGATAAATTTTATCAATCCCTCTAAATCTAAGTAGGCGCCAATTACAGTTGTGCCGCTCTTTGAAATGTTTGGGGATATTTTTCAGTAACATGATCTCTTCGGGTTTTGTTATTTTAGCCGCATTTCTCACATCCCGGATATGCTCCAGGATGCGGACCCGGAGCTCCCGGGTCGTCAGGCCCACATAGATGAGGCCGCAGGGACAAGTTGCCCAATATATAACGCCAGAGGAACGGCAATTGATATAATGTAAGATCTTATATGTATTTGCATGGGACGAGTCCCAAAATTCCTCTGCTCGATCCATTTGTGGGCAAGCCCCACAATCCCCACAAGAACGTGAGCCCCATCTAGGGCCTCTACTTATCCCAAAAACATTTCCACTTTTCGGGGTATAATGACTTTTGACAATCTGATCTTTTAACGTCTTGGACCTCTTTGGTGTCACCGCAGGTGTGGGGGTAAGTATGTGAGACAAGTCACTATCAGAAAGCAGCACAGACCAATATTTCCCAATGATAGCAGTCATCTCCCTCCACTGTGCGTGGTAGGGCGTGATGAAACGAACTGTATCATCATTTCTTTTCGGGCGGATGTTCAGCAGGGCATCACGTGGGGTATTCCTAGCTCGAATATATCCATCATGTATGATTTTCTCCTTATAGTGCCTCACTCTAAAGCGTCTTTTTAGATCTGCAGATTGTTGCTCAAAGGATTTATCATCAGAACAAACCCGTCGGGCCCGCAAAAATTGCCCAGTTGGTATAGTGCTAATCACCTTAGTCGGATGTGATGATCTGGCACTTAGAAGTGAATTCACTGCCGTGGTTTTTCGAAAAATATCGGTGCATAGTGTTCCATCCGTCCCCTTTGAAACTCGTACGTCCAGATATTCAATTTTTTCATCGCTGTAAGCATAAGTAAGTTTAATGTTATTTGTGTTGACATTAAGTCCCTGCATGAATTCATCCAGCTGATCGACGTCCCCCTGCCATATCAAAAAAATATCATCGATGAAGCGCAGCCACAAATGGACTGCGCCCATCTCAGATGTTGGAAAACACAGGGACCGTTCCCAAAAACCAAGAAAGAGGTTTGCGTATGAGGGCGCACAAGACGCCCCCATCGCAACTCCTCTCTCCTGGAGGTAGAACCGGTCCCTGAAAAGAAAAAAATTATGAAATAAAACAAATCTCAGTAGAAGCAGGAGGAGATCGATCAGCTGGACACTCAAATCAGTGGATCGTAAGAAAAAGTCAACAGCAGCAATCCCATCTTCATGGGCTATGGACGTGTACAGAGACTCCACGTCAGCTGTTACCATGATGATATTAGCCTCAAAGGTGATGCCCTCCAGACGATTCAGAAACTCCGTGGAATCCCGAATATACGAGGGAAGGGCAGTAACCAACGGTTGCAAATAATAGTCTAGAAACCTGGAAACAGGCTCACATAGACTACCATTCCCAGACACAATTGGTCTGCCTGGTGGACAATCAATGTTTTTATGCACCTTGGGCAGGAAATATATAGTCGGGATAACTGGATGTTCCACCAAAAGTCCCTCAAAAATAGACTTAGGTATAATGTTTCTCTCAAAGGCCAAAAACAGTAAGTCATGCAACTCGTTTTTATATTGGACTAAAGGACTTGACTGCAACCTAGTATAACAAGAGGTATCATTGAGCTGGCGGAATGCCTCTGCTTCATATTTGTCACTAGACCAGAGAACTATATTACCCCCCTTGTCGGCCTGCTTGATTACCACATCATTCATATTCTTGAGCTCTTTAAGTGCCAATCGTTGTTTATAGTTCAGGTTATCATGGGTGCGTTTACGCGGCAAACACCTAAACTCTTGTGTCACTAATTTAGTGAATAATTCAATTGTCGGACAGGCCGACAAAGGGGGGAACACAGTAGATCTCTTTTTAATGAAAGCAGGAAAGGTGGATAGGTTATCATTCTCCTGCTCAGCCAGTAGCGACTCCAATGTCCTCGCTGCTTCCAAATCTTCAACTGCTAAATCTGGGTAAGATCCCATATCCCTTTTCAAAAAATATTTTTTAAAAAGCAGTTTCCGACTAAATAAATTTAAATCTTTGATAGCCGTAAAGACATCAAAATCTGCCACTGGCGAGAAGGAGAGACCCAGTCTTAAAACAGTTAGTTGGTCTTCTGTTAAGATTTTATCTGTAAGGTTTATTACCTGTAATGTGTCAGTCTGATCAACAGGTCTCTTGGCCTCCTGACGCTGTTTCTTCCTTGCATAATTTCTGGTCACCATTCTGTTGCCAGAGAAGTTGTTATAATTCTGGCCTCTAAAGGGTCCACGGAATTGTGATGATCCTTCCCCAGAGGAGATGGAATCAGTATTCGATTGTGATCTGGACTGACCCATTGATCCTGCCTTGAGAAATTTCTGCTGATGCCATTTAAATACATTTCCATTCTGGTAGTCCTCAATGTCGCGTTTGAACTTTTGTGCTTTTTTCTGCTTAATATCGGTCTCCCACTGCTCAAATTCCTTAGTAAGCTCTTTATCAAATGCAGCGAGATTGACTTCAGATATATTCTGTTTAAGCTCTATATCAACTTTCTCAATTTCTACCTCCAGCTCAGTCAGTCTTTTTTTATCAATGCCAATAAGTAATTCTAACATTGTCCGTGAACAGAGCTTGCACGCCTCTTCCCACCTATTTTTGAAGACATCATCCTCAACCACAAAGGCTGGGAATGTCTGAATCCGCAGTCCCCTTGGGACAATGTCCCTGCTTAGGTACTGCTCCAAAGAGGCCTTATTCCACCATGTCTTAGTGCGCTTAAATAATAGGTTTTTCAATTTTACTTGTAGCTCACGGTGCTGCATTGGAGGTGTGGGACCCGCATGACTGCCACCACTGCCGAACACATCGGTGACCTGCGTTGCCCAGTTTGCATCCCGTCCTCGATAATCCATTATAGGACCTATATTCACCAAAGAAAACAGAAGAAAACAAAACTGAATATACCAGTCCATCCTAATCCTAAAGGACATAGAGAGTCACCAAATATAAAACACTGTAATTATGCTGCACCTGGGGTACATCGGCACACGCATGCGCACTAGCTGCCTCTCCACACTTAGACGTGGAGGGGAAATTTGTCTTGGAGATGCTGTCTATGAACAGAAGGAAAAGCTAAAGGAAGCCTGACTTTCTATCCCTCCGAATTATGAAATGCAGCAATGAATTCCATGAGTTTGCTATAACATTAGCGTAGCAAAATGTGCATGAGGGTGTGATGTAGAGGTGCTAGAAATAGCTTGTCACCAGTGGTGCACTAATGGAATACAACAGCCAGTTCTATGATGCCACAAAATGGCAGTATTTTGTGCTATCATTATAGCTTATTAAAAACAGAGCACGAGGTTGTCATGCAGAGGTGCTGCACATAGATTTGCAGTAGTGTGAATTGACAAAAGTACAATAGCCACGTTTAGGATACAACTAGGTACAGTGAGTGTTTGCTAGTATAATGGCTGAGTTTAAAAAAGTTTGAGTGTGCAATGCAGGCAGATGTCCTGCAAATAACGTTCCAATACTGTGAATTGACAAAAGTACAATAGCCACGTTTAGGATACAACTAGGTACAGTGAGTGTTTGCTAGTATAATGGCTGAGTTTAAAAAAGTTTGAGTGTGCAAGGCAGGCAGATGTCCTGCAAATAACGTTCCAATACTGTGAATTGACAAAAGTACAATAGCCACGTTTAGGATACAACTAGGTACAGTGACTGTTTGCTAGTATAATGGCTGAGTTTAAAAAAGTTTGAGTGTGCAATGCAGGCAGACGTCCTGCAAATAACGTTCCAATACTGTGAATTGACAAAAGTACAATAGCCACGTTTAGGATACAACTAGGTACAGTGAGTGTTTGCTAGTATAATGGCTGAGTTTAAAAAAGTTTGAGTGTGCAATGCAGGCAGACGTCCTGCAAATAACGTTCCAATACTGTGAATTGACAAAAGTACAATAGCCACGTTTAGGATACAACTAGGTACAGTGAGTGTTTGCTAGTATAATGGCTGAGTTTAAAAAAGTTTGAGTGTGCAATGCAGGCAGACGTGCTGCAAATAACGTTCCAATACTGTGAATTGACAAAAGTACAATAGCCACGTTTAGGATACAACTAGGTACAGTGAGTGTTTGCTAGTATAATGGCTGAGTTTAAAAAAGTTTGAGTGTGCAATGCAGGCAGACGTCCTGCAAATAACGTTCCAATACTGTGAATTGACAAAAGTACAATAGCCACGTTTAGGATACAACTAGGTACAGTGAGTGTTTGCTAGTATAATGGCTGAGTTTAAAAAAGTTTGAGTGTGCAAGGCAGGCAGATGTCCTGCAAATAACGTTCCAATACTGTGAATTGACAAAAGTACAATAGCCACGTTTAGGATACAACTAGGTGCAGTGAGTGTTTGCTAGTATAATGGCTGAGTTTAAAAAAGTTTGAGTGTGCAATGCAGGCAGACGTGCTGCAAATAACATTCCAATACTGTGAATTGACAAAAGTACAATAGCCACGTTTAGGATACAACTAGGTACAGTGAGTGTTTGCTAGTATAATGGCTGAGTTTAAAAAAGTTTGAGTGTGCAATGCAGGCAGACGTCCTGCAAATAACGTTCCAATACTGTGAATTGACAAAAGTACAATAGCCACGTTTAGGATACAACTAGGTACAGTGAGTGTTTGCTAGTATAATGGCTGAGTTTAAAAAAGTTTGAGTGTGCAATGCAGGCAGACGTGCTGCAAATAACGTTCCAATACTGTGAATTGACAAAAGTACAATAGCCACGTTTAGGATACAACTAGGTACAGTGAGTGTTTGCTAGTATAATGGCTGAGTTTAAAAAAGTTTGAGTGTGCAATGCAGGCAGACGTCCTGCAAATAACGTTCCAATACTGTGAATTGACAAAAGTACAATAGCCACGTTTAGGATACAACTAGGTACAGTGAGTGTTTGCTAGTATAATGGCTGAGTTTAAAAAAGTTTGAGTGTGCAAGGCAGGCAGATGTCCTGCAAATAACGTTCCAATACTGTGAATTGACAAAAGTACAATAGCCACGTTTACGATACAACTAGGTACAGTGAGTGTTTGCTAGTATAATGGCTGAGTTTAAAAAAGTTTGAGTGTGCAATGCAGGCAGACGTGCTGCAAATAACGTTCCAATACTGTGAATTGACAAAAGTACAATAGCCACGTTTAGGATACAACTAGGTACAGTGAGTGTTTGCTAGTATAATGGCTGAGTTTAAAAAAGTTTGAGTGTGCAAGGCAGGCAGATGTCCTGCAAATAACGTTCCAATACTGTGAATTGACAAAAGTACAATAGCCACGTTTAGGATACAACTAGGTACAGTGAGTGTTTGCTAGTATAATGGCTGAGTTTAAAAAAGTTTGAGTGTGCAATGCAGGCAGATGTCCTGCAAATAACGTTCCAATACTGTGAATTGACAAAAGTACAATAGCCACGTTTAGGATACAACTAGGTACAGTGAGTGTTTGCTAGTATAATGGCTGAGTTTAAAAAAGTTTGAGTGTGCAAGGCAGGCAGATGTCCTGCAAATAACGTTCCAATACTGTGAATTGACAAAAGTACAATAGCCACGTTTAGGATACAACTAGGTACAGTGAGTGTTTGCTAGTATAATGGCTGAGTTTAAAAAAGTTTGAGTGTGCAATGCAGGCAGATGTCCTGCAAATAACGTTCCAATACTGTGAATTGACAAAAGTACAATAGCCACATTTAGGATACAACTAGGTACAGTGAGTGTTTGCTAGTATAATGGCTGAGTTTAAAAAAGTTAGAGTGTGCAATGCAGGCAGATGTCATGCAAATAACGTTCCAATACTGTGAATTGACAAAAGTCCAATAGCCACGTATAGGATGCCACTAGGTACACTGAGTGTTTGCTAGTATAATGGCTTCGTTATAATTAGTTGGAGTGTGCAACGCAGGCAGATGCGCTCTGCAAATGTCTTGGCACTAGTGGGACTATAGCAAAGTCCAATAGCCACGTATAGGACGCCACTAGGTACACTGAGTGTTTGCTAGTAAAATTGCTTAGTTTAAAAAAGTTGTAGTGTGCAATGCAGGCAGACGTGCTCTGCAAATGTCTTTGCACTAGTGGGACTATAGCAAAGTCCAATAGCCACGTATAGGATGCCACTAGGTACACTGAGTGTTTGCTAGTAAAATTGCTTAGTTTAAAAAAGTTGTAGTGTGCAATGCAGGCAGACGTGCTCTGCAAATGTCTTTGCACTAGTGGGACTATAGCAAAGTCCAATAGCCACGTATAGGATGCCACTAGGTACACTGAGTGTTTGCTAGTAAAATTGCTTAGTTTAAAAAAGTTGTAGTGTGCAATGCAGGCAGACGTGCTCTGCAAATGTCTTTGCACTAGTGGGACTATAGCAAAGTCCAATAGCCACGTATAGGATGCCACTAGGTACACTGAGTGTTTGCTAGTAAAATTGCTTAGTTTAAAAAAGTTGTAGTGTGCAATGCAGGCAGACGTGCTCTGCAAATGTCTTTGCACTAGTGGGACTATAGCAAAGTCCAATAGCCACGTATAGGATGCCACTAGGTACACTGAGTGTTTGCTAGTAAAATTGCTTAGTTTAAAAAACTTGGAGTGTGCAATGCAGGCAGATGTGCTCTGCTAATGTTTTTGCACTAGTGGGACTATAGCAAAGTCCAATAGCCACGTTTAGGATGCCACTAGGTACACTGAGTGTTTGCTAGTAAAATTGCTTAGTTTAAAAAAGTTGTAGTGTGCAATGCAGGCAGACGTGCTCTGCAAATGTCTTTGCACTAGTGGGACTATAGCAAAGTCCAATAGCCACGTATAGGATGCCACTAGGTACACTGAGTGTTTGCTAGTATAATGGCTTCGTTATAATTAGTTGGAGTGTGCAACGCAGGCAGATGCGCTCTGCAAATGTCTTGGCACTAGTGGGACTATAGCAAAGTCCAATAGCCACGTATAGGATGCCACTAGGTACACTGAGTGTTTGCTAGTAAAATTGCTTAGTTTAAAAAAGTTGTAGTGTGCAATGCAGGCAGACGTGCTCTGCAAATGTCTTTGCACTAGTGGGACTATAGCAAAGTCCAATAGCCACGTATAGGATGCCACTAGGTACACTGAGTGTTTGCTAGTAAAATTGCTTAGTTTAAAAAAGTTGTAGTGTGCAATGCAGGCAGACGTGCTCTGCAAATGTCTTTGCACTAGTGGGACTATAGCAAAGTCCAATAGCCACGTATAGGATGCCACTAGGTACACTGAGTGTTTGCTAGTAAAATTGCTTAGTTTAAAAAACTTGGAGTGTGCAATGCAGGCAGATGTGCTCTGCTAATGTCTTTGCACTAGTGGGACTATAGCAAAGTCCAATAGCCACGTTTAGGATGCCACTAGGTACACTGAGTGTTTGCTAGTATAATGGCTTACTTAGAATGAGTTGGAGTGTGCAGAGGACAAGAGGGTACAGTGGCAGGATTGTGGTGCTCTGGGTAGAGGAATGGAAGCCTGCCTTTCTATTCCCTCCTAATGGTGAAATGCAGGGAGGAAATCCCTGACCTGGGCTACACAGACGCTGTTGCTGTTTGCAGGACCTGTCACTTATGGCTCTCTGACCCTGCCGCTTTGAGCCCTTAAAAGGACTGCTAGAATGTGCTCTCCCTAAGCTGTCTAACGCTGTGTATGCAGCGCATACAGCTGTATCGGCTATAGGACTCAGGAGGACGGAGCTGCGACACTGATGTCTGACACCAAAGACGCAGAAGAGATAATGGCGTTCGTGAAGAAAATGTCCGGTTTTATAATGCAGGGACATGTGACATGCAGATCCTATCACACATGCCGTTGCTTCTCTGGCTCAAAGTCCACTTAGGTGTGTGTGTGTCTGTGATTGGCTGACATGCTGGCCCGCCCCACAAGACGCGCGCGCTTAGGGAAGGAAGACAAGAAAAAAAAAAAAAAAAAAATGGCGATCGCCATTATAGAAACAGCAGTGATCTGAAGGCGCTGTTCACGCACACTATACACTGAAATGTGATAATAGTTTGATTCACAGAGTGACTTACACTATTACAGCAGAAACCAAGCTAGGATTTAGCTGTTTTTTGGCTGCTAGAACCGTTCTCGAACGTTTCTAGAACTATCGAGCTTTTGCAAAAAGCTCGAGTTCTAGTTCGATCTAGAACATGCCCCAAAATCACTCGAGCCGCGAACTGGAGAACCACGAACCACGAACCGCGCTCAACTCTAGTGGCTACTGTCTCAGACTACAGGGATTGTTCTAAGAACATTCTACATAGGCTTAGACATTCACTCTGTGAACGTCGTGGGACCTCAATATGAATTGCTGTAGACCTGCTTGAGATTTTGATGGGGAATAAATTGGTAAATCAGGGTATCTCTTGTCTTTATTTCTTTACTAATTCACTCTTTTTATGTCTTTAAGGGTTGCTTTTGTGGAACCTCCATGTGGATTATGGCAGAACTTCAAGACTTTTTTAACTATGTTAATAAATTGGTGCATGAGGGCTCAAGTTGGAGGGTGTTCTTTGAAATTTTTTTTGTCTTCTTATTTCTAGTTACATCTACTGGGTTAGTATTGGAGGTGTATGTTAGACACCCACCCATTACTAATGCCCTGTCTTAATTCCAGCTTTAAATTCGCAGCTGACATCAACTCCGTGAACCATTACTCCGATAGCCATTGCATCAGAGCAAACAGGAAGAGTCGGGTACGGCGTCAGAATCAGTGCATCTAATGGATGTACCCCTACTGGGGAGACTGCAGGCTGCTATTTTTACGTTTGGAAGGGTCCCACAACCTTGGACCTTCACAGCCTGATAATAACAGCCCCTAGCTGTCTGCTGTACTTTGGCTGGATATTAAAAATGGGGGGGTTCCTAAGCCTTATTTATTTATTTAAGTTATTTAGAAAAACCCAGCTTGGAATCCCCTCTATTTTTCATAACTAGCCAAGGTAAAGCTGACAGCTGAGGGTGGCAGCCCTTAGCTACTGCTTTACCTGTTTTGCTTATGAAAATTAGGGGTGATACGACATCATTTTTTTTTTTATTGAATTAGTTATTAAATCTGCTAAATAGCTGTGCATGCTATCTATCTCTGTCTCTCTCTCTCACTATCATTTATTGATCTTTGAACATCTTTTAGATATAATAAACCATTTTAGTATCCTCTATATTTTTATAGTATGTATCACACAAATGTCAAACAGATAGTATCCGTGTGATGTCCGTATTTGATCCGTGCTGCTGGAAAACAAGGATTTGCCTCTGTGTAAGTCACAGGCACACGCAGGTGTTTGACATGGACACAAGATCTTTGTGAAGATACGGAGGTGTGTAGATTTCTATTGAATTTAATTTGTATACATGTGACTGTTTTCTCCGGTACAGGTGAAACTAGACACCACATCACGCCACTTTAGACATGGAGGTGTGAAAGAGGCCTATGAGATAGCTAAGTTAATTGTCTATAAAATGCAGGTAGTTTAACATTTAAGTATTTAGTGGATGGTGAGATACAGAGCCTGAAAATCAAAAGTTTGAAAATAAATTAATTGTTTAAATATATTTTTTTTCAGTGTATAAAAGTAGCAAAGTATAAAAATATTATGTAAATCTTGTATTGCTGTAATCATACTGGTCTGAAGTATAAAATTGGTCTGATCATTCTTTAATGGGTCTAGTTTCCAAAATAGGGTCAACTGTGGGGATTTATGCTAATTAGGTACCTTAGAGGCTCTGCACATGAAATATAGTGTCTGAAATCTATTCTCGATAGATTTACACACCAAATAGCAAATGTAACTCTTTCACTTCTGACCCCTGCTGTGTCTCCAAACAGAACATTTTGACATGTAGAGTACCACTACAATCAGAGAAAAATGTGCAATGTGTTACCTCTTTCAAAAATAAAAAAACAGGGCTAAAACAATATTTCTGTGAAAAAATACAAATATTTTAACATGACAGCCTAATGTTATCAAATTCTGTGTAGTTCCTGTGCTTTCAAAATCCTCCAAGACCTGTCGTTTGTCAACGCCATCATAATTAATTTGGTAGCAGATTGTGTGGTCCATTTTCTCTTACTATGCCTTGTAGAAGTGTAAAATTTGGGGTTAAACCAACATTTTGGAGGCAAATTATATTTTTTTGTCATTCCACTGTATATTTACTCCTGTGTAAAGCGGGCTTTACACGCTACAATATATCAAACAATATGTTGTCGGGGTCACGTCATTAGTGACGCACATCCGGCCTCGTTTGACATATCGTAGCATGTAACACAAATGAGCGACTGTGAACGAGCAAAAATACTCACCTTATCGTTGCTTGTTGACATGTCGCTCATTTCCAAATTATCGAACGTCCTTCTGTGCTCCGGTTGTTCATCGTTCCCGAGGAAGCACATGTCGCTCCATGTCACACCCCGGGAACAATGAACTGCAGCTTACCTGCGTCCCGCCGGCAATGCGGAAGGAAGGAGGTGGGTAGGATGTTTACGTCCCGCTCTTCTCCACCCCTCCGCTTCTATTGGCCGGCCGCTGTGTGACGTCGCTGTGACGCCGAACGTCCCTCCCCCTTCAGGAAGTGGATGTTCGCCGCCCACAGTGACATCGTTCAGGAGGCAAGTATGTGTGACGGGAGTTACTGACTTTGTGCGATACGGGCAACAAATTGCCCATGCCGCACAAACGATGGGGGCGGGTGCAATCACAAATGCGATCGCACAAGAAATTGCAGCATGTAAAGCAGGCTTAACACCTGAAGGGTTAACAAGCTTAGTGACACTGGTTTTCAAGTATATGAATGGTGTGGTTTTTAAAATGGTATCACTTTTGTGGAGTTTCCAATATATAGGCTCCTCAAAGTCCATTTAAATCTGAATAGTTTCCTAAAGAAACAGGTTTTGTACATTTCTTGAAAAAATAGAAAATTGCAGCTGAAATTTTAACCCTGCAGATGTAAAGTAAACATAAGGTAAATGTTATTTATTAATTATTTTGTTCAGCATAACTAAGTGGTTTACGAATATAAAAATTGAAAATTGTTGTGCAATTTCTCCTCAATATGACAATACGCCATATGTGGTTGAAAACTACTTTTTAGGCACATTCCAAAGTGAAAAAGGGAAGTAGAGCCATATTTGAGTTCAGATTTAAGGGGGCTTTACACGCTGCGACATCGCTAATGCGGAGTCATTGGGGTCACTGAATTTGTGACGCACATCCGGCCGCATTAGCGATGTCGTTGCGTGTGACACCGATAAGCGATTTTGCATCGTTACAAAAACGTGCAAAATCGCTAATCGGCGACATGGGGGTCCATTCTTAAAAATCGTTACTGCAGCAGTAACAAAGTTGTTCCACGTTCCTGCGGCAGCACACATTGCTGCGTGTGACACCGCAGGAACGAGGAAGCTCTCCTTACCTGCCTCCCGGCTGATATGCAGAAGGAAGGAGGTGGGCGGGATGTTACGTCCCGCTCATCTCCGCCCCTCCGCTGCTATTGGGCGGCGGTTCAGTGACGCTTCAGTGACGTCGCTGTGACGCCGCACGGACCGCCCCCTTAGAAAGGAGGCGGTTCGCCGGTCACAGCGACGTCGCTGGACAGGTAAGTATGTGTGACGGCTCTGGGCGATGTTGTGCGGCACGGGCAGCGATATGCCCGTGTTGCGCAACAGATGGGGGCGGGTACCCACACTAGCGATATCGGGACCGATATCGCAGTGTGTAAAGTAGCCTTTAGTTGGAATGGTTTGTGGATGTCATGTCACATTGACAGAGCCCCTCAGGTACCAATAATACAGATGATTAATTTGAATTCATTTTGTCCATCTTATATTTTTGACTTTTTAATAATCGTTTAGAAAAACCCTTCTTTGAATTTAATCAGTATTTTATTTACAGTCCCTTCTGACTCTTATTTTTTGCTCACAATGCTTTGTATCCAAAAAATCTGACTACATGAGATTGACTATACCAGTTTTTGGGGATGATGGATATAATACTGTAGGATTTGATTCCTGTTTATAGCTTTTGTATAAAGAGAGGTACTTATCACGCCATCTTTAAGTGTAATCCAGACATCTAAAAATTTGATCTGAAATGGAGAGTTTACCATGGTGGATTTGATTGTAAAATCAATTTCTTTCAAAAACTGTTGCAATTCCTGTAGGGCACAATGTGTACCTGTCCATAGGAGAAAAACATAATCTATGTATTTCCACCACTTCAAGACCATTTTAAAATGGTGGGATAAATAAATAAGGTACTCCTACAATACCGCCATAACAATATTTGTGTACGCAGGCACAAAGTGAGCACCCATGACGATGCCCCAGTCGCATCCATTACATAAGACAATTCTGGCACTTTACCTGGATCATCCAGATTGCCCTGATGCAGTGGCAATCGGGGAAATATAAGAGGTTACTGACAGCTATGATTTGTCAGCTGTCATCAAGCCCTGAAGGGGTCTATGATACACCCCCCATTGCTAATCTCTAATCTTTTAAATGAAAAGAAATAAATAGAAAACACAAAGAAAAAAAAAATAAAAAAAAATACTCCTGCAGGTCCAACATAATCCACACAGGGGTCAAACGTCAATCCTGGCTCTGTTACATCTGAGGTTGCAATGCATAATCACATTAGAAAACAAGACCACTCATTGCAGCAGTCAAAGACACACAGACTGAGCTGCAGCTGTGAGTGTGATTTCACTGAGCTCACTTGATATCACAGTTTGGTTCCCACGGTACCCTAGCTGTGACCTCAGGTGAACTGACCTCTGGTGTACTCATTGAACTCAGTGACCTGACCTCAGGTGAAGTAATTGAAATAAATGCTGGGTTACCAAATTAGGCAATGTGTGCACATTATTTGGTTGCAGACACTCCTGCACCAAATCTGCATCTCCTGGAAAAAAACACAGTTTAGGTCTGCACCACATTTCTGTACCGAATTGACATCTCCTGGCACCAAAACCACATTTTTCGTGTACGATTTTCTGCCAGGAGATGCAGATTTGGTACTCGAATATGCACCAAATTTCTGCATCAATTCTGCATCTCCTGGCACATTTTTGATTCAGAAAAGTCTGCAAGCAAATACTTACTATGTGTCCACACCCTTATACAGTTAATAGTAACAAGAATATTAAAAATACCCCAAAATTATAAAAACACCCTTGCAGCTCATCATTTAACCCCTTAAGGATGAAACCAGTTTTGTCCCTAATGCCCAGGCCATTTTTTGCAATTCTGACCACTGTCACTTTAACAGGTAATAACTCTGGAACGCTTCAGTGGATCTCGGTGATTCTGAGATTGTGTTTTTTTGTGACATATTGTAGCTCAGGATAGTTATAAATTTAGGACGATATATTTTGCATTTATTCGTGAAAAAAATCAGAAATTTGAAGAACATTTTGAAATTTTGAAACTTTTAATTTTTATGCCGTTAAACCAGAGTTATGTCACATAAAATAGTTAATGAATTACATTTCCCACATGACTACTTTACATCAGTGCAATTTTTGAAACAACATTTTTTTGGGTTTGGAAGTTAGAAGGGGTCAAAGTTCATCAGCAATTTCCCATTTTGTCAACAAAAATGTAGAAAACCATTTTTTTTAGGGACCACATCACATTTGAAGTGACTGAGGGGCCTAGATGACAGAAAATACCCATAAGGGACACCATTCTAAAAACTGCACATCTCAAAGTACTGAAAACAACATCCAAGAAGTTTATTAACCCTTCAAGGTGCCTCACGGGAATAAAGCAATGTGGAATGAAAAAAAATATATATATTGTACCTAAAAAATGTTGCTTAATCACCAAGGTATTCATTTTAGAAGAAGTAACACAACAAAATGGAACCCAAAAATTGTTCCCCAGTTTCTCCTGAGCACGCTGATACCCTACATGTGGTCAGAAACCTCTGTTTGGACAAATGGGAGGGCCCGGAACAGAAGGAGCAATATTTCAATTTTGGAAAGCAAATTTGGCTGAAATAGATTGCGGGTACCATGGTACCATGTTCCATTAGCAGGGCCCCTAAGGTACCTAAACAGCAGAAACCCCCACAAGTGACCCCATTTTGAAAATTAGACCCCTTAAGGATTTTATCTAGAGATATAGTGAGCATTTTGAACCCACAGATACTTTACAGAATTTGATAACATTAGGCCGTCATATTGAAAAATGTCATTATTTTTTCACAAAAATATTGCTTTAGCACCAAATTTCTCAATTTCAAGAGGTAACACCAAAAAGTGGACCTTACAGTTTGTTACCCACTTTCCTATGATTGCGGTGATACCCCATATGTAGTCAGGAACCTCTGTTTGGACAATTGGAGGGCTTGGAATGGAAGGAGTAATATTTGAATTTTGGAAAAGCTAAAATAGATTGTGGACACCATGTCATGAGTTTGAGTTTTGGAGATTGCGTGTACCATGTCGCATTTGGAGGTCCCCTAAGGGTACCTATACAGCAGAAACCCCCAACAAGTGACCTCAATTTGGAAAGTAGACCCCTCAACGATTGTATTCAGGGGTATAGTGAGCATTTTGATCCACCAGGGGCATCACAAAAATGTTGCTCTAGCAGCAAATGTCTAACTTTTAGGATATGTGCCCATGATCCAGCGACACTGAGTCTGCGAAGATGTGAGTGTTGTCCACGGATGAACGCAGCTGCCCATGACCTAAATCCAGGTGTGGGTTGCTGCTGACTTTAGCTCTATTCTCTGCACGGAGAACTCTCCTCCCCGCAGCATAAATTAACATTCTGCAGCACCAGATGTCAGTGTATGCTGTGGAGAAAATAAGCACAGTGGCAGGAGATTTCTAAAAAATCCTTCCACTGCGATTGTACTGTACAATGCAGTGAAAACACAGCATCTAAAACGCTTGAAACCCTAATTGAGGACACGCAGCCAAAAAAGCTAGGAAGAATGGATGGATAGCTAGACAGACAGATGACAAACACATATATAATGTCCCACCCCCTACATATTCTAAGCTGGCACCCTTTAGTGACTTCCATGTGGCACTAAAGGGTGCTTAACATTGTATTTAGTCAAAAAATAAATAATTAAAAAAAAAAAACAACAACGTGGGGTCCCCCCATTTTTGATAGCCAGCTAGGGTAAAGCAGATGGCTGTAGCCTGCAAACCACAGCTGGCAGCTTTACCTTGGTTGGAGATCCAATTTGGAGGTCACCCCAGGCTTTTTTTATAATTATTTATAAATAATAATAATTACAAAGAAAAAAAAAAGTAGGGTCCCCCTCAAATTGGATCACCAGCTAAGGTAAAGCGGACAGCTGTGGTCTGGTATTCTCAGGGTGGGAAGCTCCATAGTTATTGGCCCTTCCCAGCCTAAAAATAGCAAGCCGCAGCTGCCCCAGAAGTGGCGCATCCATTAGATGCACAAACCTGGCACTTCGCGCAGCTCATCCCGTTGCCCTGGTGCAGTGGCAAACGGGGTAATAAATGGGGTTGATACCACCTGGCATCAAGCCCAGCAGTTGGTGATGTCATGGCGTCTATAAGATACCCGACATCACAAACTGTCAGTACTAACAAAAAAAATAGACGACAAAAAAAAAATTATTTGAAAAAACACTCCCCAACACATTCAATCTTTTACCAATTTATTGTAAGGAAAAAAGAAATTTGTCCGCAGTAATCCAATAAGAGGGTATCACAACGACTCTGGACCTTCTAGAATATGGGGGCATGGGGAACGTATCCCCCATTTTCTAGGAGTGCAGACCCTTCATATGAGGAGTGTGGGTGCAATGAATCTGCACCCACTCTCCTTGGGTCCACAGCAGCAGTGTGCGTGCTGTGAGCTCAGCGTCTCACTGTGACTGAACACAGGAAGCTGAGCTGACAGACGCTCTGTGCATGCGGCAGCGTCTATTGTGAAGGAGGAGGGACATGGGGGATCAACGCTGCACAGATACCGTAGAACACCGAGGGACAACGGGGTGTATGGGGGGGTAACCTGGCAGGGCCTGGGGAGGAGTTCCTCTGATTTCTGTCGCATGTGCCATGACGCATGCGACAGAAATCAGAGGAAGAGTGTGAATGCGGCCGGCGCGCTTCTGTGCGCCCCACCATCTTGGATTTCCGGTAGGGGGTTGGTGGTCGCGGGGGCACTTTGGTGACACCAAGGGACTGGAGGGGATCGGGGAGGAGATTTATCTCCCATCTGACATGTTTGTTCATGCCAGATGGGAGATAAATCATTTTTTACCAGCTCTGTCATTTACTATAATGTGATCATCGGTATACGGTGTATACCGGTGATCACGTGAGCGGGGACTGGAAAAACTAGCCTGAATCATGATCTCCAGGGTTTCAGCTACCCCCGGTAGCTGAAACCCCAGAGATTTTCTGATGCTGGGGGGCGCTATTCACTTATTTCTGCCTGCCATTTATAAACAGCAGATCAGAATAAGTACCTTATTCTGCCGCTGTTTATCTCCATAAGGCTGTCGTAATGGGGTTAAAGGGAACTTGTCAGCAGGTTTTTGCTATCTCATCTGAGAGCAGCATGATGTAGGAAAAGAGATCCTGAATCCAATGGTGTACCAATTAGCTTACTGAGTGAAGCCATTCTGTCACAAAAAAATTGAGTTTTAAGCATCTAGCTGAGCCAAGGGGGGCTGTCCCCACCCATACGAGGCCCTCAATAGAGATTGTGCATTGACAGTGAGTTGTAAATCACAGCATGAGGTGTGTCAATCTGGTGTGCACAGGAGTTTCTAGTCCTGCAATATTAATTAAAGTGTAATAAACCCTTTATTTTATGTAAACAATTGGTCACGCACAGATAAGAGAAGCAGAGTTGCTTTTTGTTTTTTAACTCATACAGCATGCTGTCCTCCGCTTACATAGCAAAATCCTGTTGACAGATTGCCTTTAGATACTTCAAAATATTTTGTTAATTTATAGTTATAATTATAACTTTTTATATCATGGATCAAGATAAAATGTCCACTTTTTAGGCTGGTTTCACAAGTCCATGAACGAAAGATCTGGCCAGACCACTGTGTCTTCCAGCATGAGCTAACTTCTTCATTTATGCTTATGGAGCAGTTTGTTCAGGTCAGCAGTCATGTTTTCCGATCCAAGCATGGTCCATGTTTCACAGACATATGACATGACCGTAATCTCTATTTAAAATTATGTACCTCTAGGAAAAATTATGCGATTTTGTGATAAAGTCTGTCACATTGGTCTCTATAGTGCTTTGAATGCTATGTTTTAATGGGATATAATATTTATCTAGCACAAAAACTGATCAGAAATGTTTAATGCATACTTTAATTTGTGTAAAGAGAAGATAGAGTTATGTAAGAAAAATGCTTTATTTCAATTGTTGTTAATGCATGTATTTTATTGTTTGTCTCATTTCTAAACTAATAAGATCACAATTTAATTTACGATTTATGTTTTTGTTGCTATTGTTACAATTATATCTAACATTCAAATAATAGAAGCAATGATTGCAAAACACCTTAAAGGCTTTGCTATGCTTAGTGTATTGTTCTGTATCTATAATTTCATGTTATATTTCTGCAACATTACAATTGACCCTTTTTCTCTTGCAGCTTGCATGAATTACACTATGTCCCTATCCCGACAGCTAATTTCAGCTCAGAATCCACTGTCTCTCTCCCTGGTGAGCTCATCCTTTATGGCTGTGATTCCACATGCTTGTTAATACCATAATCTAGGCGCAGGTCTAATCAAATAAAACCAAATCAAATTTAAGCTTAGATGCGCATTAATGAAAGTGGATTAAAATAAAATGACACTGCTAAAAACCCTAACTGGGACCAGCAGTCTGCTAATAGACATTTCAGTTTAGGCTTGTTTTATTAGTTTTAAGGCTTCAGATTATGCACATAAAATATTTTGTCTATTTTTGTGACAAGATTTATATCAATATACCGATAAAACGATGGGAAATGCAAAATTTACAACAACCTAAAATGTATTGTCACTTTTTCTTATTTCGTGCTAACAAGAGATGAGCAAACCCAAAATTCGGTGTTCGGTGTCCATACCCAGTGACGCAATCAGGGCATGAAAACCATGACCATGGTGTATGGGGCCCAGTGAAGAGGGGGCTCGAACCAGGCCCTTCTCTTCACTGGGTCTCCTCAGTCACAGCCCCAGTAGATGGGCCCACCCATGTCACTTTGGCCCCTACACATGTCTAATTTGCATGCGAATGGACAGCACATGCAAATTAGCCTTGTGCTTGAGGCAGGAGAGTCTGTGGAGCAGAGCAGAGCGCCGGTGCATCATACCACATCCCAGCATACAGCAGCATGATGAGGTCATCACTCTGCAACCTTATAACACTGCTGCAGGTAACAGAGCTGCGGAGGTGGCGATGACGCTGTAGATGGTGGGAAATGTAAGCATATATATATATGTATAAGTATATATATATATATATATATATATATATATATATATATATATATATATATATATAAATATACATTTTTATATAAGGAAGGGGACAGAATGAAATTAGGATGGGAACATATACCAGAATGTGCCCAGGAAGGGGATATATATACCAGGAGTGGCCCAGGAAGGGAGGTATATTTGGCAACCTAACAAAATTTACAGGAGACAATTTGTTGTTGCGGGACTGGGTAGAACACCTGAGCAGCATGTTATGCGTGTTCCCCATGAAACAAATATTCAGTGCAAAAGACAATACCTTGAAAGAATATCCAGAAAAAAACAAAACAAAACATTGGTTGGTCAAATGTGTAACTATACGTGTATACACTACATCTTACGCTTTTGAAGCCCATCAGGGTTCTTAATCATAGACATCTAAGATTAAGAGCTCTGATGTGCTTAAAATGCATAAAATACACTGTATATATTTACTCATTTGACCAACCAACGTTTATTTAATATTATGAAATAAAAACTTTTTTTATATTTTGGATGAGTTGATGGATTAACTTTTTTTTCTGGATCTTGCTGTGCTGCACCCTTGGACAATGAACTCTTTCCATGCACCATCCTGATCTTGGAGCCCACATCTATCGGGTGAGCAGAAAATCCCTATTTTTTTCTCTTCACTTGAAAGAATATGCAGGCATTAATGTTCCACTAGATTGCTATAGTAATATTGTATCAGCAGTCTTTACATTCAATGCAGTGTGCTATATGCTGGAGCAGTGTGCTGAAGTAGTATTGTTACAGCGACCATTACAACCAATGTAGTATGCTATGGGCATCTAAAATATATATAAAAGAGGAAACCGGTTGCCCACAGGGTAGTGTCCTTAAACTGGCATATATATTCCTGATATCAGTGTTAATCTTGAGACAAAAATTACATAGCAGTGACCTGTCTCACCAGTGAATACTAGCACTACACTGTCTCCTAATGAACACCCTGGTTATAGAGTGTAGGAAACGTGTAGAGATATAAAAATAAGAAAATCTTTTATATGTATTGAATAAGAAAAACTTTAAAAACATCTCAGATTAAATAATACCGGTTAAGAGATATAAAAATAAGACATATATTAAATAAGAAAATCTTTAACCTCTCAGATTAAACAATATCGGCTAAAATAATACCTGAGATACCTAATATTTTTATCTTGGTGGAGTATTTAATGACACATAAAAATATTAAAATCCTTGATATATATTAAAAAGGAAAATCTCTAACAACATCTGAGATTAAATAAAGAATGGCTCAAATAGTACCTGAGATATTCAATATATTTTTATCTTGGAGTATCTAATATTGAATCTTATAGCCATCAAGACATTAGATTATATTCTATATATGCTAAAATTGATATTAAGATTTAATAATATCTGTAGGAGATTCTTGATGGGAATTAATATCGGGCACATTCAGCTCAGTATTTTATAACATCAGGAAATATTAATGCTATCCTTGCATAAGGACCCTATAAGATCTTGAATAATACCGGTAGGTATACCATTAGGTGATACATATTATACCACAAATAATTGTATTGAGGGATTACATGGAGTTCCTTTTGGTGAAGTGTTTGCCTTATGCTAGTCTATTAATGAGTTTAATGACTTGTCCTTTTTAAATAATCCTTTGATATATCAGTGTCTAGCAGTGTATCTATGCAAGACTAAAATGTATTCTAGGCAGAGTATGTTGTTGAATTTCTTAGATCATAGACAATTTTTTAGGTGCTAGAATAATTGTACTGCCATTAGACACTTCTATTTATTAGTTATTTACACAGACCTACACATTTGTTTGTGGATACGGTTATTTTTTTTTAAATTAAACAATAAATATTGGCTTTATCGTTAATAATCCACCAGGTCAGTGATTTTTTCTATAATTGTGGATTTTGTTAGGTGATTTTCAGTGAATTCAGAAAAGGGGAAGTCCCACGAGATTGGAGAAGGGCAAATGTCCCTATCTTCAAAAAAGGATAGAAGATGGAGCCAGGAAATTACAGGCAAGTGAGCCTTATTTGTATATCAAGAAAGATCTTTGAATAATTTATTAAGCAGCAAGTATGTAAGTACTTGGATAAGAATACAATATTTAACCAGACTAGCATAGGATTGTGACAAATTACTCATACCAGACTAATCTAATTTCCTTCTATGATGGAATCTCTGACTGGGTGCATCAGGGAAATGCGGTAGATATAGTATATTTTAACTTAAGTAAAGCATTTGATAAAGCATCTCATACTATGATTATTGAAAAAAATGACCACGTACGGGATTGACAAGGCTATGGTTAGGTGGATTCATAGTGATCAGGCTCAGTGATCGTACTCCAAGATGGAAACACAAAAAGCAGTGCAATGAAACTCAAAGGGAGTAGAAACACATTAAACATTAGAAAAAACTTCTTGACAGTGAGGCTGATCATTGAGTGGAACAGGCTGTCACAAGAGGTGGTGAGTTTTTCCTTCAATGGAAGTCTTCAAACAGAGGCTGGACAAATATCTGTGTGGGATGATGTAGTGAAGCCTGCATTGAGCAGAGGGTTAAAATGGACACAATGACCCTGGAGGCACCTTCCAACTCTACCATTCTATGATTCCTTGATTTTATGACATGCAAAACATAATGACAGGTTCTTTTTAAAATTAATATGTAGAGCACTATAAGAAATGTTTATTTAAGATTACATTTAGTAATCTGAAGAGATTTTAATAATGAACATTAAAAACTATTATATAATTCAGCTGGCTAACTCCTAGAATTTACTAATTAATTGTTCATGTGACTTTATAACAGTTTAACCTTTCGTACATTGATTTTAAAAATCATTTTCTATTTATTTTGCTTAATATTGTTCTTGTATAATAGTGTTAATAGATTTATTTTTCCTAAAGTAACTAACTATTCTGGAAATTATGTTGCACTGGTTTAAGTAACACTTGAAATATCAACATTTGATAGTGGAAACCACAAAACAAAGGCTAATCAAAAGAGGTGACAGATTTGATTACAGACCCCAAAGGCAGGCTTTGTAGCCAGGGCAATGTAGCCCACAATCCCACCTCACAGTTCCGCCCTGATGCACTGAAAACTTATGAAACTCAATTTTCACATGCTGACTAAAGGGGATATTTGAGACTTAGTGTAAATAAAAGGAAAGCCTAAACACTACGAGGCAGGTAGTTGCAACGTACGTGTTGTGCTTCTGCTGATATCATGTCAACAGAATGCTCTGTTGACTGAGCAGGACTGCTAACATCATGCTGATTGACAGCCGTCCACCCCACTAAGGGGCACTTTGCACACTACGACATCGCAGGTGTCGTAGTGAGCAAAGTGCCCCTTAGTGGGGTGGCCGGCTGTCAATCAGCATGATGTTAGCAGTCCTGCTCAGTCAACAGAGCATTGTTGATGTTGGTGGGGTCAAATTGAAAGTGACGGCGTCGCTGTCGATATCGTAGTGTGTAAACCCTTTTTGATACAATTAACGAGCGCAAAATCGTTGTAATCGCATCATCGGTGTAGCGTCGGTCATTTCCATAATTTGGAAATGACCGATGTTACGATGTTGTTCCTCGTTCCAGCGGCATCACACATCGCTGTGTGTGAAGCCGCAGGAGCGAGGAACATCTCCTACCTGTGTCCTGCGGCTCACGCCAGCTATGCGGAAGGAAGGAGGTGGGCGGGATGTTTACGTCCCGCTCATCTCAGGCCCCTCCGCTTCTATTGGCCGCCTGCCGTTTGACGTCGCTATGATGCCTCACGACCCGCCCTCTTTATAAGGAGGCGGGTCACCGGCCAGAGCGACGTCGGATGGCAGGTGAGTGCATGTGAAGCTGGTGTAGCGATAATGTTCGCTACGCCAGCTATCACCATGATATCGCAGCTGCGACGGGGGCGGGGACTATTGCGCTTAGCATCGCAAGCATCGGCTTGCAATGTCATAGTGTGCAAAGTGCCCCTTAGGCAGCGGGGAGCTTGCTGTCAATCAGCATCATCATAATGTCAGCAATCCCATCCTGTAAACAGAGCAGAGCGGAAAAGAAGCCACTGCTCTAATGACATGATGTCAGCAGAAGCAGCTTAATCCCTGGAAGAAGCTGTCTGTAACTGCGCTGTGCTAGCAAAGAAAGGTGATGGGCACAACAGGCCAGTAGGTAGCAACTTCCTGCCTGTTAGTGAATGAACACTTTTTTTAACAAAGTTCTGGATATTCCCTTTAAAGAGCAACCAGAATGCAAGTTTCTTCACTGAAGGTATCTATTAAATCTGTATCACAGTGCCATTAGAGCAATACCTTTACTGTCACAGGCATAATCATGTTGACATGTTCTCTTTAATATGGGTGTATAAAAGGTATTTTTTTTATTAACTCCAGGGATAGTCTGCCTTTCACAGGCAGCAGTGGAAAAAATAGCTAACAATTGAAATGTCTATACACCAGTGGTTGCAGAAGGTCACTCATATAAATGTCATATAAAGAGGTTTTCCCATTTAGGATCCTCCTCTAAATAGTCAAAGTGCTTATCTTGTGCATATCACAGGTCTTAATATACAGAGGTTGGCCTATCCATCTATTTATTTAACCAATTTTACCTTCCCCCAACATTATCAGTTCTTCATTGAGGATTTAAGAGGCTGAACCACTAACCTTTCTTCACTTGAAAAAAGAGGATTGAGACACAAGAAGGCTCATTATTCGGAGGGTAGTTGCTTTTGGAAAGTAATATATAGGATGCTTATTTCAAGTGCACTTGATTATACTATATTTACAATATTATTTCAAACATATTTATACATCTCATTGTAACTGCATATCTTCATCCGCATTCATATTTCTTGAAGGACACATTTTGGTATCAATTCCACAGTATTTGCAAACTAAGTAATAAGCTTAGTGTGTGCAATATCACAGTATAAGAAATTATCATCTATATATACAAAATGCCAGCATGAATACATTTAATAAATTGCAGTTTAGACAATTCATATAACCAAAATGAGCCAAATGCATTGTGCTGCTAGAAATGTGAAATTCAATTCATTTCAATCATCAGACATTGAATTTGATCACCACATTCCCTTCTGTCATAAACTACTTAATTTACTAAATTGTTTGTAATGAATGTAAATTCAGGGACTCACATTACAGAATATTTTACTGTGTGCTTACAGGAAAGCTCTTTACAGCCCCAGTGGTTTACAGCCAGGCATTAAATGAGCGAGACCTAATTGAAGTTTTAATTAAAATTCCTCTAATTAGCTTTGAGGATGGATTGTCCATGGTGGGACAAATACTATTTCCTCATTGCATTTGCAAAATTCATTTTTTGTTATTTTAATGATGTAGTAGGTTTAGCTGATGGATTCTTCAAGTTTTTAATGGGGTTTTATGACTCAAATTATCAGAAGGATTTGAGTTTTCTGTTTGGTTTACTGTTAAATTCTTGATAACGAAAAAATGTAGAAATCAAAGTAATCCTATGAGAAATGCTTTCAACTATTTTGGAGCTTGATGTGTACAAAATATGATATCTGAAGAATGCTAAAAGCAATAAAGAAGATTGGTTCCTAATTCTTTAACCATATAGTTCCATGAAATATTTTCAGGCTAGAATAATGAGTAGTGATAGGCGAATAATAGAATATCCAGGTTCGGATTATTCATGCCGAATTTGTACTATTCGTGTACTCTTCATGAATAATGAAATGCAAGTCAATAGGAAACTTGAACATTTTTCCAGAGGACATTGCAAGGAGGTCTGGGAGGAAGGTAAAAATGCTGCAATGGATGGAAAAGTAAAAACAAAAAGCCAGCACCAAATGTGCACTTCAGCACTAAACATTCCAAACTGTACTTATTATAAAAATTTTGAGATTTTTGGCAAAAAATTGCAATTTCTTGAGCTGCCTCGCCACGTCACGGCAAATCTCATTAGAGGCAGTCCTACACTAAAATATTTTTATAAAATTGCAATTTTTTGCCAAAAATCTCAAAATTTTTATAATAAGCCAAAAATCTCAAAAAATTTTTATAATAAGTACAGTTTGGAATGTTTAGTGCTGAAGTGCACATTTGGTGCTGGCTTTTCGTTTTTTCTTCATTGAATTGGTCGGTGGTTGACCTCCACCTTGCTATGCACCCCAATTTGGGATGTATTCCATCTGTCTAGATTTTGGTGGTTGGTGACTGTTCACATTGAGTCATCAGGCTTTGTCCACAGGCTATTTACTACATGCAGCATTTGCTTGGACCTGTCCCGCCCACAGCCATGACTCAGTCATGGGTACGGGATTGAAATAGACCAGGTGAGTGCTGCTGAGAGCAGTTCTACTATTCATATGTGAGGCCGTATGGCACATTTTATAAAAATATTTTAGTGTAGGACTGCCTCTAATGAGATTTGCCGTGACGTGGCGAGGCAGCTCAAGAAATTGCAATTTTTTGCCAAAAATCTCAAAATTTTTTTATAATAAGTACAGTTTGGAATGTTTAGTGCTGAAGTGCACATTTGGTGCTGGCTTTTTGTTTTTTCTTCATTGAATTGGTCGGTGGTTGACCTCCACCTTGCTATGCACCCCAATTTGGGATGTATTTCATCTGTTTAGATTTTGGCGGTTGGTGACTGTTCACATTGAGTCATCAGGCTTTGTCCACAGGCTATTTACTACATGCAGCATTTGCTTGGACCTGTCCCGCCCACAGCCATGACTCAGTCATGGGTACGGGATTGAAATAGACCAGGTGAGTGCTGCTGAGAGCAGTTCTACTATTCATATGTGAGGCCGTATGGCACATTTTATAAAAATATTTTAGTGTAGGACTGCCTCTAATGAGATTTGCCGTGACGTGGCGAGGCAGCTCAAGAAATTGCAATTTTTTGCCAAAAATCTCAAAATTTTTTTATAATAAGTACAGTTTGGAATGTTTAGTGCTGAAGTGCACATTTGGTGCTGGCTTTTTGTTTTTTCTTCATTGAATTGGTCGGTGGTTGACCTCCACCTTGCTATGCACCCCAATTTGGGATGTATTCCATCTGTCTAGATTTTGGCGGTTGGTGACTGTTCACATTGAGTCATCAGGCTTTGTCCACAGGCTATTTACTACATGCAGCATTTGCTTGGACCTGTCCCGCCCACAGCCATGACTCAGTCATGGGTACGGGATTGAAATAGACCAGGTGAGTGCTGCTGAGAGCAGTTCTACTATTCATATGTGAGGCCGTATGGCACATTTTATAAAAATATTTTAGTGTAGGACTGCCTCTAATGAGATTTGCCGTGACGTGGCGAGGCAGCTCAAGAAATTGCAATTTTTTGCCAAAAATCTCAAAAATTTTTTATAATAAGTACAGTTTGGAATGTTTAGTGCTGAAGTGCACATTTGGTGCTGGCTTTTTGTTTTTTCTTCATTGAATTGGTCGGTGGTTGACCTCCACCTTGCTATGCACCCCAATTTGGGATGTATTCCATCTGTCTAGATTTTGGCGGTTGGTGACTGTTCACATTGAGTCATCAGGCTTTGTCCACAGGCTATTTACTACATGCAGCATTTGCTTGGACCTGTCCCGCCCACAGCCATGACTCAGTCATGGGTACGGGATTGAAATAGACCAGGTGAGTGCTGCTGAGAGCAGTTCTACTATTCATATGTGAGGCCGTATGGCACATTTTATAAAAATATTTTAGTGTAGGACTGCCTCTAATGAGATTTGCCGTGACGTGGCGAGGCAGCTCAAGAAATTGCAATTTTTTGCCAAAAATCTCAAAATTTTTTTATAATAAGTACAGTTTGGAATGTTTAGTGCTGAAGTGCACATTTGGTGCTGGCTTTTTGTTTTTTCTTCATTGAATTGGTCGGTGGTTGACCTCCACCTTGCTATGCACCCCAATTTGGGATGTATTCCATCTGTCTAGATTTTGGCGGTTGGTGACTGTTCACATTGAGTCATCAGGCTTTGTCCACAGGCTATTTACTACATGCAGCATTTGCTTGGACCTGTCCCGCCCACAGCCATGACTCAGTCATGGGTACGGGATTGAAATAGACCAGGTGAGTGCTGCTGAGAGCAGTTCTACTATTCATATGTGAGGCCGTATGGCACATTTTATAAAAATATTTTAGTGTAGGACTGCCTCTAATGAGATTTGCCGTGACGTGGCGAGGCAGCTCAAGAAATTGCAATTTTTTGCCAAAAATCTCAAAAATTTTTTATAATAAGTACAGTTTGGAATGTTTAGTGCTGAAGTGCACATTTGGTGCTGGCTTTTTGTTTTTTCTTCAATGGATGGAAAAGTGCTGAAATTCAATGGGAACAGCATATGGAACATGCCTTGATGCATTTCTGACTCACAGTTGATTACTGAGAATAATGTTGCCAGAGTATTATTGGGATTAAAGCAGGAGAATTACAATATACTTACCAAGTTTCCCCATGGCTGTCACAGCAGACAGCTACAGGCTGCAACCTGCATTATATTGATTGTGTATCAAAATACAAGGGACCCCATGTGGATTTTTTAAAATTATTTAAATAAATAATTTTAAAAAATGTCATGGGGTACCCCCCATCTTTGATACCCAGCAACAAAAAAGCAGGCAGTTGGGGGCTGGTATCTCAGGCTGAGGAGTCTCATAGTTATTGGCTCCTCCCTAGCCTAAAAATAGCAGCTCGCAGCCACCCTAGAATTGGAACATCCATTAGATGCTCTAATCCTGCCGCTTTACCAGGCTCATCCTGATTGCCCTGAAGTGGTGGCAATCGAGGTAATATAGGGGGTTAATGACAGCTGTAATTTCTCAAAAAAACACAAATGTAATTAACCCTTGGATTATTAATGGCTAGAGGTTTATGAGACCCCCCATAACTAATCATCTTAGTAAAAAGAAGTAAAAACACAACACAGAAAAAAATCTTTATTTAAAAAACACTCTCTCTAATTTATTAACTCACAAAACACCCCTTCAGGTCTGACGTAATCCACACGAGGTCCCACGACAACCGCGAGTCTTTTACAGGTGAGGTCACACTGCGTAGTCAGATTAAAAAATGCATTGTGGGAATCGACAGCTATGACCTCAGGTGAACTCACTGACATCACTGCTCACTGCTGCAGCTCTATCAGTGTGTCCCTGACACCATAGTGCTTGATCAAATTTTCTAATCTGACCATGCATTGCGACCTCAAATATGAAAGAGCCAGGATCGTCGCGGGAACTCGTGTGGATTACATCAGACTTGCAGGGGTGTTTTGGAGGTTAACAAATTGGAGAAATAATAAAGGATCATTCTCTATGTTTTAGGTCTATTTCTTTTTACTTACTTGATTAGTAATGGGGACTCTGATAGAACCCTCCCAATTGCCAATTTTTTTTTTACAAATTACAGCTGTATTTAACCTCATTCCTGATTGCCATCACACCAGGGGAATTGGGATGACCAGGGTAAAGTGCCAGGATTGGAGCATCTAATGGATGCGCCAATTGTGAGGTGGCTGCAGGCTACTATTTTTAGACTGCAGGAGGGGCCAAATAATCATTGGCCTCACTAGCCTGA